>NC_069500.1:32067061-32084561 GCF_027579735.1 Bombina bombina | reverse complement strand
CTAACAGCTGATGGTCAGATGAAAAAGATTAAAGGGGCCTACTAGTGTGAAATTCCCTCTTTTATCTGTGTTTAAAGAAGCATAACATGCAAAACTAAAATGCTCTAATTTGTAAGATCTTTGTATTATTGTAATGTTGCATGAAAATAATTAAACACACAGTTTAAGTTAGCCCCAGAGCAGCAATGCACTACTGGGAGCTAGTGGAACACATATGGTGAGCCCATGGCAAGAGGCATATGTGTGTGTCCACCAATCACTAGCTAGCTAGCTCCCCTTAGTGAGTTGCAGCTCCTTAGACTACCTAGGTATGCTTTTCATCTAATGATACCGACATAACAAAGTAAATTCAATAACAAAGTAAATTGAAAAATGAATCCTGAACGTTCTAAGGGGCATTGCTGTACACAAATAACAGGCCTTAATTCATCTGGGCTGTGCAATCTCCACTGCTGATTGGCTCAATTGAGCCAATCAGGATAAAATGATAGTTGATAGCGGTCCCCTAGCTCAGGTTTTTCTTATGGTAGATACCACCCCTAAACTGATTCCCATGTCAATGAAGAATGAGAGAAGCATGCTTGATAAGCAATGGGAAACACAGACCCCTTGTAATAAAACTGACACAAAACTGGCCAATTACACGGATAAAATGTATGCTATCAAATAGCTTAGCAACTGTGCTTTAACCTTTATTACACTAGACAGGATATAGTTTAATATAAAAACAATTGTTTTATATTAAATAAATGTTTGAATATTAACTTTCTCTTTCACAGCTGCTCAGGCTTTGGTTCCCGTTGCTAATACACAACGATTCTGGCAGGAAGAGCCTTCTTCCCCATATGTAGAAATGATGCCTGAGGCACAATAACAGTAGCAGCCATTAAAGGCCAATCTAAACCATGGAAGTGCTTGTTCTCTGCTGCTTCAGAAGTTATTATGGGCAACTTGTAGGGAGATATTAGTCAGGTCTAGTGGGTGCTTCTGACTGTGTTGTAAGTCCTATTTGAGTATGTGGCACTCACTAGTCTAGAGTGTCCACCTCATCCTATCTCCTTAAGTTCCAAGCCTCAATCCCTTATGGACAAAAAGATCCACAAGTTATTTCAGGAGAATTATTTTAAATTTGCTGAACATGTGGGGTTTTCCTGGATTGAATCATAATCCTTGTTTTTTTACATGCACTTAAGGATAATCTCAGAGGATCTTAAGAGTTATAGAACTGATCTTAATTTTCATCTTGTGTTTTGGATGTTTACTTAAAAATGTAATCCCCAGAATCAACTTAAAGTTTCTGGGGTTTTTTTTAAAAAAAATAGCTTGCTGTGTGCAATATATTTATTTATTGTTATTAATTATGAGTTGCTTGAATTTTTGTCAGTTACTGATTGGCTGCTATTTTGAGTAGCAAAGGAAGACAACAAAAAAAATACCCACCAACTGTGCTTTTTTTTATTTAGAAAATACGGCGGCCAAGCTATAATGCCTGGTTAGAGCACATGAAAAGATATTGTAGTTACAGAGATAAATAGCAAAGTTATGTTTTTATTAGGCTGACCATATTGCCGCTTTAAAAAGGGACACATATGAAAAATACATGTCAGGGTTCTCATTATTGAACATTATTCCAAACCATTTCATTAAACAGCCCTGACATATGCATTTTTCCTCTGTGTCCCTTTTTAAAGTGGCAATATGGTCAGCCTAGTTTTTCTGAACTTATAATAAAATTTTTCAACATTGACCACATAATCAAATATAGCTATCATGACATATGGGCTTCATATTGATGATGGAAGAGCACCACAGTAGCAGAAGACCTAACTGTAGAATGTACATACAATTTTGCATTGTTCCCACAAATGGTTTCACAGATACTTTTCTCTTGTTAAGTGTAGTCAGTCCACGGGTCCTCCATTACTTATGGGATTATATCTCTTCCCCAACAGGAAGTTGCAAGAGGATCACCCAAGCAGAGCTGCTACATAGCTCCTCCCCTCACATGTCATATCCAGTCATTCTCTTGCAACCTAACTAAAGATAGGTCGTTGTGAGAGGTCTGTGGTGTTTTTAAACTTAGTTTATTTCTTCAATCAAAAGTTTGTTATTTTAAATGGCACCGGAGTGTGCTGTTTGTTTCTCAGGCAGCATTAGAAGAAGAATCTGCCTGCGTTTTCTATGATCTTAGCAGACGTAACAAAGATCCACTGGCTGTTCTCGCACATTCTGAGGAGTGAGGTAACTTCAGAAAAGGGGAATAGCATGCAGGGCCCCCCTGCAAACGAGGTATGTGCAGTAAATTATTTTTCTAGCAATGGAATTGACTGAGAAAATACTGCTGATACCAATGTAATGTAAGTTCAGCCTTAAATGCAGTGGTAGCGACTGGTATTAGGCTGATGAGTGTGTGTACACTGAAGTATTTTTCTAGGGAATGGAATTTGACTCAGAAAATACTGTTAATACTGAAGTAATGTATGAGCCTTAACTGCAGTAACAGCGACTGGTAGCAGGCTTATTAATAACACTTCATAACTTTTAAAATGTATGTTCAAAACGTTTACTGGCATGTTAATCGTTTTTTCGTGAGGTACTTGGTGATAAAACTTATTGGGGCATGATTTTTACCACATGGCTAACTTTTGTTTCTGCATAGAAACAGTTAACTGAGCTTCCCCACTGTTGTAATATGAGTGGGAGGGGCCTATTTTAGCGTTTTTTTGCGCAGTAAAAATTCAGTCACAATCTTCCTACTTCATCCTCCATGATCCAGGACGTCTCTAGAGAGCTCAGGGGTCTTCAAAATTCATTTTGAGGGAGGTAATAAGTCACAGCAGACCTGTGACAGTGTGTTTGACTGTGATAAAAACGTTAATATTAAATTGTTATCCGTTTTTGGGTATTAAGGGGTTAATCATCCATTTGCTGGTGGGTGCAATCCTTTGCTAACTTAATACATTTACTGTGAAAATTTGGTTGCTATAACTAATTTGGTTCATTGTTATTTCAACTGTGACAGCTTTTTGTGCTTCTTAAAGGCACAGTAGCGTTTTTTATATTGCTTGTAAATTTATTTGAAGAGTATTTTCCAAGCTTGCTAGTCTCATTGCTAGTCTGTTTAAACATGTCTGACACAGATGAATCTGTTTGTTCACTATGTATGAAGGCCAATGTGGAGCCCCATAGAAATATGTGTACTAAATGCATTGATGTAACTTTAAGTAAAAGTCAGTCTTTACATGTAAAGAAATTATCACCAGACAACGAGGGGGAAGTTATGCCAACTAACTCTCCTCACGTGTCAGTACCTTCGCCTCCCGCTCAGGAGGTGCGTGATTTTGTGGCGCCAAGTACATCAGGGAGGCCCTTACAAATCAATTTGCAAGACATGGCTACTGTTATGACAGAAGTATTATCTAAATTGCCAGAATTAAGAGGCAAGCGTGATAGCTCTGGGTTAAGGACAGAGCGCACTGATGATATGAGAGCCATGTCCGATACTGCGTCACAATTTGCAGAACATGAAGATGGAGAGCTTCATTCTATGGGTGACGGATCTGATCCAGGGAGACTGGATTCAGAGATTTCTAATTTTAAATTTAAGCTTGAGAACCTCCGCATATTGCTAGGGGAGGTATTAGCGGCTCTGAAGGATTGCGACACGGTTGCAATTCCAGAAAAATTATGTAGGTTGGATAGATACTATGCGGTACCGGTGTGTACTGACGTGTTTCCTATACCTAAAAGGCTTACAGAGATTATTAGCAAGGAGTGGGATAGACCCGGTGTGCCTTTTTCCCCTCCTCCCATATTTAGGAAAATGTTTCCTATAGACGCCACCACACGAGACTTATGGCAGACGGTCCCTAAGGTGGAGGGAGCAGTTTCTACTTTAGCTAAGCGTACCACTATCCCGGTGGGGGATAGTTGTGCCTTTTCAGATCCAATGGATAAAAAATTAGAAGGTTACCTTAAGAAAATGTTTGTTCAACAAGGTTTTATCTTACAGCCCCTTGCATGCATTGCGCCTGTCACTGCTGCGGCGGCATTCTGGTTTGAGTCTCTGGAAGAGGCCATTCGCACAGCTCCATTGGATGAAATTATGAACAAGCTTAAAGCACTTAAGCTAGCTAACGCATTTGTTTCTGATGCCGTCGTACATTTAACCAAACTTACGGCTAAAAACTCCGGATTTGCCATCCAAGCGTGCAGAGCGCTATGGCTTAAATCCTGGTCAGCTGACGTGACTTCTAAATCTAAATTGCTTAATATTCCTTTCAAAGGGCAGACCTTATTCGGGTCCGGCTTGAAAGAAATTATCGCTGACATTACGGGAGGTAAGGGCCATGCTCTGCCTCAGGACAGGGCCAAATCAAAGGCCAAACAGTCTAATTTTCGTGCCTTTCGTAACCTCAAGGCAGCAGCAGCATCAACTTCCTCCACTCCAAAACAGGAAGGAGCTGTTGCTCGTTACAGACAGGGCTGGAAAACTAACCAGTCCTGGAACAAGGGCAAGCAGGCCAGAAAACCTGCTGCTGCCCCTAAGACAGCATGAAGGGAGGGCCCCCTATCCGGAAACGGATCTAGTGGGGGGCAGACTTTCTCTCTTCGCCCAGGCTTGGGCAAGAGATGTCCAGGATCCCTGGGCATTGGAGATCATATCTCAGGGATATCTTCTGGACTTCAAAGCTTCTCCTCCACAAGGGAGATTTTATCTTTCAAGGTTATCAGCAAACCAAATAAAGAAAGAGGCGTTTCTACGCTGTGTACAAGACCTCTTACTAATGGGGGTGATCCACCCAGTTCCGCGGACGGAACACGGGCAAGGATTCTATTCAAATCTGTTTGTGGTTCCCAAGAAAGAGGGAACCTTCAGACCAATCTTGGACTTAAAAATCCTAAACAAATTCCTAAGAGTTCCATCATTCAAAATGGAAACTATTCGAACCATCCTACCCATGATCCAAGAGGGTCAGTACATGACCACAGTGGACTTAAAGGATGCCTACCTTCACATACCGATTCACAAGGATCATTATCGGTACCTAAGATTTGCCTTCCTAGACAGGCATTATCAGTTTGTAGCTCTTCCCTTCGGGTTAGCTACGGCTCCAAGAATCTTTACAAAGGTTCTGGGCTCACTTCTGGCGGTACTAAGACCGTGAGGCATAGCGGTGGCTCCGCACCTAGACGACATTCTGATACAAGCGTCAAGTTTTCAAACTGCCAAGTCTCATACAGAGATAGCTCTGGCATTTCTGAGGTCGCATGGGTGGAAGGTGAACGTGGAAAAGAGTTCTCTATTACCACTCACAAGGGTCCCCTTCCTAGGGACTCTTATAGATTCTGTAGAGATGAAAATTTACCTGACGGAGGCCAGGTTATCAAAACTTCTAAATGCTTGCCGTGCCCTTCATTTCATTCCACACCCGTCAGTAGCTCAGTGCATGGAAGTAATCGGCTTAATGGTAGCAGCAATGGACATAGTACCATTTGCGCGCCTGCATCTCAGACCGCTGCAATTGTGCATGCTAAGTCAGTGGAATGGGGATTACTCAGATTTGTCCCCTCTACTAAATCTGGATCAAGAGACCAGAGATTCTCTTCTATGGTGGCTTTCTCGGCCCCACCTGTCCAAGGGGATGACCTTTCGCAGGCCAGATTGGACGATTGTAACAACAGACGCCAGCCTTCTAGGTTGGGGCGCAGTCTGGAATTCCCTGAAGGCTCAGGGTTCATGGACTCAGGAGGAGAAGCTCCTCCCAATAAATATTCTGGAGTTAAGAGCAATATTCAATGCTCTTCTAGCTTGGCCTCAGTTAGCAACTCTGATTTCAGTCGGACAACATCATGACTGTGGCTTACATCAACCATCAAGGGGGAACCAGGAGTTCCCTAGCGATGTTGGAAGTCTCAAAGATAATTCGCTGGGCAGAGTCTCACTCTTGCCACCTATCAGCGATCTACATCCCAGTCGCCAGACTTTTCATCCGGGGGAGTGGGAACTTCATCCGGAGGTCTTCGCCCAACTGATTCATCGTTGGGGCAAACCAGATCTGGATCTCATGGCATCTCGCCAGAACGCCAAGCTTCCTTGTTACGGATCCAGGTCCAGGGACCCGGGAGCGGTGCTGATAGATGCTCTGACAGCCCCTTGGGTCTTCAACATGGCTTATGTGTTTCCACCATTTACGATGCTTCCTCGACTGATTGCCAAGATCAAACAGGAGAGAGCATCGGTGATTCTGATAGCGCCTGCGTTGCCATGCAGGACCTGGTATGCAGACCTAGTGGACATGTCGTCCTGTCCACCATGGTCTCTGCCTCTGAGGCAGGACCTTCTAATTCAGGGTCCTTTCAACCATCCAAATCTAATTTCTCTGAGGCTGACTGCATGGAGATTGAATGCTTGATTCTATCAAAGCGTGGCTTCTCGGAGTCGGTTATTGATACCTTAATACAGGCTAGGAAACCTGTTACCAGAAGAATTTACCATAAGATATGGCGTAAATATTTATATTGGTGCGAATCCAAGAGTTACTCATGGAGTAAGGTTAGGATTCCTAGGATATTGTCTTTTCTACAAGAGGGTTTAGAAAAGGGCTTATCCGCTAGTTCGTTAAAGGGACAGATTTCTGTTCTGTCTATTCTTCTACACAAGCGTCTGGCAGAAGTTCCAGACGTTCAGGCTTTTTGTCAGGCTTTGGCTAGGATTAAGCCTGTGTTTAAGACTGTTGCTCCGCCGTGGAGCTTAAACTTAGTTCTTAACGTTCTGCAAGGCGTTCCATTTGAACCCCTTCATTCCATTGATATCAAGCTGTTATCTTGGAAAGTTCTGTTTTTGATGGCTATTTCCTCGGCTCGAAGAGTCTCTGAGTTATCTGCCTTACATTGTGATTCTCCTTATCTGATTTTTCATTCAGACAAGGTAGTTCTGCG
This sequence comes from Bombina bombina, assembly GCF_027579735.1. Taxonomy (NCBI): domain Eukaryota; kingdom Metazoa; phylum Chordata; class Amphibia; order Anura; family Bombinatoridae; genus Bombina; species Bombina bombina. The sequence continues at coordinate 32,077,619 of NC_069500.1, read as the reverse complement.
TACTAAACCTGGGTTCTTACCTAAGGTAGTTTCTAACAGGAATATCAATCAAGAGATTGTTGTTCCATCATTGTGTCCTAACCCTTCTTCAAAGAAGGAACGACTTTTGCATAATCTGGATGTAGTCCGTGCCCTGAAGTTCTATTTGCAGGCAACTAAAGATTTTCGTCAAACTTCTTCCCTGTTTGTCGTTTACTCTGGACAGAGGAGAGGTCAAAAGGCTTCGGCTACCTCTCTCTCCTTTTGGCTTCGTAGCATAATACGTTTAGCCTATGAGACTGCTGGACAGCAGCCTCCTGAAAGAATTACAGCTCATTCTACTAGAGCTGTGGCTTCCACCTGGGCCTTTAAAAATGAGGCCTCTGTTGAACAGATTTGCAAGGCTGCAACTTGGTCTTCACTTCACACTTTTTCAAAATTTTACAAATTTGACACTTTTGCTTCTTCGGAGGCTATTTTTGGGAGAAAGGTACTTCAGGCAGTGGTTCCCTCCGTTTAAAGTTCCTGCCTTGTCCCTCCCTTCATCCGTGTACTTTAGCTTTGGTATTGGTATCCCATAAGTAATGGATGACCCGTGGACTGACTACACTTAACAAGAGAAAACATAATTTATGCTTACCTGATAAATTTATTTCTCTTGTAGTGTAGTCAGTCCACGGCCCGCCCTGTCTTTTTAAGGCAGATCTAAATTTTTAATTAAACTCCAGTCACCACTGCACCCTATGGTTTCTCCTTTCTCATCTTGTTTTGGTCGAATGACTGGATATGACATGTGAGGGGAGGAGCTATGTAGCAGCTCTGCTTGGGTGATCCTCTTGCAACTTCCTGTTGGGGAAGAGATATAATCCCATAAGTAATGGATGACCCGTGGACTGACTACACTACAAGAGAAATAAATTTATCAGGTAAGCATAAATTATGTTTTTTAGAATTTGGCACAATCGAATATGGTCACCAAACATGTGACCGGTTATCTTGTCTTGAACATATTTGAGTCTGAGGGGTCATTTTATTATAGTGCGAGCAGACATGATACGATGTAGCGTATCATGTCCCCTGCACATACGCTGTCAGCATTTATCATTGCACCAGCAGTTCTTTTGGACTGCTGGTGCAATACCGCCCCCTGCAGATTCCCGGCCAATCGGAAGCTAGCAAGGGATGTCAATCAGCCCGATCGTATTCGATCTGGTTGATTTCTGTCTGCAGCCTCAAAGCAGGCGGACAGGTTATGGAGCAGCGGTCTTTATACCGCTGCTTCATAATTTCTATTTCTGGTGGGCCTGAAGGCTGACCAGAAACACGGGGCTTCAAGCACCATACCGAGCTTAATATATATGCCCCTAGGGCACAAAATAACCTCACATAGAAATTTGTACATCTGTAACATTTGCAGTTCTGGAAAGAAGTATGGTCAACAAAACACCAAAACGAAAATTTTCACCAAAACATAACTTAGCTGCCGGACTATGTGTTCTATGATCTTTTTGCTGCACACTGTTGGTCTGTAGAACAAACATTTTCTAGGTTTAAATGTTACATTTAAAATTGTGTGTAAATTTCGAAATGGTTGCCAATCCACATGACTAATCCTTCAGTAGCTGTGGCCAGAAACACAGTAGATGTGGCCATAACCTGTCCGACTGCTCTGAGGCGGCAGACAGACATCATCGGAAATCAACCCGATTGAAAGCGATCGGGTTGATTGACAACCCCTGCTGGCAGCCGATTGGCCGCGAATCTGCAGGGGGCGCCATTACACCAACATTTCACCAGAACTGCTGGTGAAATGATAAATGCCAAGAGCGTATGCTGTCAGCATTCATCAATGTGCAGCGGACATGATCCGCAATATCGGATCATGTCCGCTCGCACAATGTTAAATTGGCCCCATGGGCTTCATATTTAGGCTGACCATATTGCCGATTTAAAAAGGGACACATATTAAAAATACATATGTCAGGGCTGTTTAAAGAAATGTTTTGTATAAGAACCCTGACATATGTATTTTTCATATGTGTCCCTTTTTAAAGCGACAATATAGTCACCCTATTCATATTACATATGGCAGAGCACACCATAGTTATGTATCATCAAAGCAATTTTAAAGAGTTTTAATTTAGCAGTTTATTTTTTATTAAAGTTACTTGTAAAATACACAGTAATGTTTATTGAATAATTAAAAAAATTGCTGGCAAACAACATGACTTTTTGGTTCTCACAAAGTAATCTGAATATAAGTCGTAACATAGCTCCAGACGTAAAGTTTCATATCTGGCGCTTATGCATTTTCATAGAAGAAGATTTTTTATCGTTTTGTAAAAATACGCACACAAAAGAGGCCACCATACCATGTGACATATGACATTTCTACCTTAGATAGTGTATAGTATCTTAATCTAGACCTCTACAGCAGCACATTTTCATGAAATTTAACATTTTCTCAAAATGGCCGCTGAACTTTGTGACATGCTACACCCATATTACATTTGGCACTTGTGTTATTTGGTAATTATTGTAGATAAGCAGTTGTTTTTTTAAAATTTGAAAAAACAAAATTTATGCTTACCTGATAAATTTCTTTCTTTCTTGACACGATGAGTTCACGGATCATCTAATTACTATTGGGAATATCACTCCTGCTCAGCAGGAGGCGGCAAAGAGCACCACAGCAAAGCTCTTAAATATCACCTCCCTTCCCTCCAACCCCAGTCATTCAACCAAAGAAAAGGAGAGAAAGGAAGCAACAAGGTGCAGAGGTGTCTGAAGTTTATAACATACCAACAACCTGTCCAATGAACAGGGCAGGCCGTGGACTTATCGTGTCAAGAAATAAATCAATTTATCAGGTAAGCATAAATTTTGTTTTCTTTCTAATGACACGATGAGTGCACGGATCACCTTCATTACTTATGGGATACAATACCCAAGCTAAAGTGCACAGATGATAAGGGAGGGACAAGACAGGGAACCTAAATGGAAGGCTCTACTGATTGAAGAACCTTTCTCCCAAAAGCGGCCTCAGTCGAGGCAAAAGTGTCAAATTTATAGAATTTTGAAAGAGTGTGAAGAGAGGACCAAGTTGCAGCCTTGCAAATCTGTTCCACAGAAGCTTCATTTTTGAATGCCCAGGAAGAGGAAACAGCCCTCGTAGAATGAGCCGTAACTCTTTCAGGAGGCTGCTGTCCAGCAGTTTCATAGGCAAAGCGAATGATACTCTTCAGCCACAAAGAAAGATAAGTAGCTTTCTGCCCCTTACGTTTCCCAGAGAAAACCACAAACAGAGCAGAAGACTGACGAATATCCTTAGTCGCCTGTAAATAGAATTTTAATGCACGCACCACATCCAGATTGTGCAAAAGCCATTCCTTTATAGAAGAAGGATTAGGACACAAGGAAGGAAGAGCAATCTCCTGATTAATGTTTCGTTCTGAAACTACTTTAGGGAGAAACCCTAACTTAGTATGCAAAACCACCTTATCTGAATGAAAAATAAGGTAAGGAGACTCATACTGTAATGCTGAGAGCTCTGACACTCTACAAGCAGATGAAATGGCAACAAGAAACAAAACTTTCCAAGATAACAACTTAATATCTAAGGAATGCATAGGCTCAAATGGAGCCCCTTGAAGAACCTTAAGATCTAAATTAAGACTCCAGGGAGGAGTAACTGGCTTGAACACAGGCCTAATCCTGACCAAGGCCTGACAAAACGATTGCACGTCTGGGACGTCCGCCAGACGTTTTTGTAACAAAATAGACAAGGCAGATATTTGACCCTTTAGGGAACTTGCTGATAAACGCTTCTCCAAACCTTCTTGCAGAAAGGACAGAATTCTAGGAATCCTAACTCTACTTCAAGAGTAGCCCTTGGATTCCCACCAATATAGATATTTACGCCATATCTTGTGGTAAATCTTTCTAGTCACAGGTTTACAAGCCTGAATCATGGTCTAAATGACCGATTCTGAAAATCCACGTTTGGATAAAATTAAGCGTTCACTCTCCAAGCAGTCAACTTCAGAGAAACTAGATTTGGATGAAGGAAGGGCCCTTGAAGTAGAAGGTTCTTCCTCAACGGAAGTCTCCAAGGTGGAAGAGATGACATGTCCACCAGGTCTGCATACCAAGTCCTGTGAGGCCACGCCGGCGCAATGAGGATCACCAACACCCTCTCCTGCTTGATTCAAGCAATGACCTGAGGTAGCAGAGCAAACGGAGGAAATAAGTATGCAAGACTGAAATTCCAAGGTCCCACCAGGGCGTCTATCAGTACAGCCTGAGGGTCCCTTGCCAAGATGCTATGAGATCCAATTCCGGCTGACCCCATTTGAAAATCAGGCTGGAAAACACTTCTGGATGGAGTTCCCACTCCCCAGGGTAAAATGTCTTCCTGCTCAGGAAGTTCGCCTCCCAGTTGTCCATTCCTCGGATGTGGATCACCGACAGACAGCAATTGTGGGTCTCCACCCACTGAATTATCTTGGCTACCTCTGTCATGGCCAAGGAACTCTGCATGGATGATGTAAGCCACTAAAGTTATGTTGTCCGACTGGAACCTGATGAACCGGGCTGAGGCTAACTGAGGTCAGGCCAGGCCAGGCCAGAAGAACATTGAAGATTGCTCTCAGCTCCAGAATGTTTATGGGTAGAACAAACTCTGACCAAGTCCATGTTCCCTGAGCCTTTAGAGAACCACAGACTGCTCCCCATCCTAGAAGGCTGGCGTCTGTTGTCACAATCACCCAAGAGGGTCTGCGAAAGCAGGTTCCCTGGGAGAGATGATCCTGAGACAACCACCAAAGAAGAGAATCCCTTGTCTCCTGCTCCAGCTGTAATCGCAGAGAAAGATCCGCATAATCTCCGTTCCACTGACTGAGCATGCTTAACTGCAGAGGTCTGAGGTGGAAAGGTCGAAACGGGCAAACGGGATGATGTCCATTGCTGCTACCATCAGACCGATTACCTTACTGATGGCCGAGGAGAGGACTGAAGCGCTAGGCAAGAATCGAAAATCTTTGATTTCCTGACTTCTGTCAGAAATATCTTCATTGATAAGGAATCTATTATGGTTTCCAAGAAAATTACCCTTGTACTTGGAATAAGGAACTCTTTTTCAAATTAACCTTCCATCCGTGAGATCGCAGGAACGATAACAACATTTCCATGTGGGATCTTGCTTGTTGAAAGGATGGCGCCTGAAACAGAATATCGTCCAGATAAGGTGCCAATGCAATGCCCCACAATCGGAGAACCGCCAATAGGGATCCCAGAACCTTTGAGAAAATTTCCCAGAATTGGCAAGGCCGAATGGAAGAACCACGAACTGGAAGTGTTTGTCTAGAAATGGAAACCTTAGAAACTTGTGATGGTCCCTGTGGATGGGAACATGCAGGTACGCGTCCTTTAAATCCACCGTTTTGACCCTCTTGGACCAAAGGAAGAATGGAACAAATAGTTTACATCTTGAAGGACGGCACTCCGAGGAATTTGTTTAGACTCTTGAGATCTAAAATTGGTCTCATGGTTCCCTCCTTCTTGGGAACCATGAACAGATTGGAATAGAATCCCAGACCCTGTTCCTGCATCAGAACAGGAACTATCACTTCCAGGTCAGAGATGGTCCCGAACACAGTGTAAGAACCCCTCTATTTTTGTCTGGTCTACAGATAATCTTGAAAGCAGAAACCTGCCCCTGGGAAGAGACACGATGTCCACCGCCCAGGCATCCTGAACATCTCAAACCCAAGCCTGAGTGAAGAAGCAAAGTCTGCCCCCACAAGATCCGGTCCCGAATTGGGTGGCAGGCCCTTCCTGCTGTTTTTTTATTCAATAGCAGGCTTATTGGATTGTTTTCCCTTGTTCCAAGACTGATTGGGCCTCCAGGAAGGCTTGGACTAACAAAAATTACTCTGACGTTCCTTTTGTTTATTTCTCTTATCCTGAGGGAGGAAATGGCCCTTTCCTACCGTAATGTCAGAAATTATTTCCGTCAAACCCGGCCCAAACAAGGTCTTTCCCTTGTAAGGAATTGCCAAAAGTTTAGACTTAGATGACACATCTGCAGACCAAGATTTTAACCCTAATGATCTGCGGGCCAGTACAGCAAAACCAGAAATCTTAGTTACCAGCTTAATAACCTGAAGGGAAGCATCCGTTATAAAGGAGTTGGCCAACTTAAGGGCCTTTATCCTATCCTGGATTTCTTCAAGGGGAGTGTCTGTCCGAATAGAATCAGACAATGCATCAAACCAGTATGCTGCTGCACTAGTGACAGTAGCAATACAAACCGCGGTTTGCCATTGTAAACCCTGGTGTACATACATTTTCTTGAGTAGCCCCTCTAACTTCTTATCCATAGGATCCTTAAAAGAACAACTATCCTCTATGGGAATAGTAGTTCTCTTGGCTAGCGTGTAAATTGCCCCTTCTACTTTGGGTACCATCTGCCAAGACTCCTTGATAGAGTCTGCTATAGGAAACATCTTTTTATATATAGGTGATGGAGAAAAAGGGATACCCAGTCTCTCCCATTCCTTAGCAATAATCTCTGTAGCCCTATCTGGTACAGGAAATACCTCCAACATGGAGGGCACGTCAAAATACTTGTTCAGTTTACTAGACTTCTTAGGATTGACTACAACAGTAGTGTCGGAGTCATCCAGGGTAGCTAAAACCTCCTTAAGTAGCAAACAGAGGTGTTCAAGCTTAAACCTGAAAGAAACAAATTCAGTATCAGCTAAAGGCACTACACTCTCTGAATCTGAGATTTCACCCTCAGACGCTACTGAAGTATCCTCCTCTTAAGGTTTCTGGGAAGGAACATTCGGAATAGCCACTACTGTGTCAGCAACCTTAATCACTGATTGATTACCCTTCCTCTTGCGCTTTCCCTGCAGCATGGGAAAAGCAGACAACGCATCAGATACCGCTGATGACATTAGGGAAACGATGTCTTGCAAGGTAACTCCAGTTGGAGTAATAGAGGAAGCGCAGGGCAATGGTTGAATGGACGCTAAATTTTGGGACGCTTGAGGAGAAAGCTGCGTCATATCTTGAATATGGTCAGAAGGCTCCTGAACAGTATCCTCCTTAGACAATGCTGGCTCAGAAAAAAGTCTATCCCTATAATGTATAGATCTCTCAATACATGAGGAACAGAAAGGGATTGGTGGTTCTACATTAGCATCAAAACGTAAAGAACATTTAACATCTTGCAGGGCTTCTTGGTCCATCTTTATTCACCAATAAACAGACAAACTGATATTTAATTCAGAAATTATCTCCCAAAACAAAAACAAAAAATTAGTTACTGTTCCTTTAAATTTTAAACAAACAAAATAGCTGCTTTATTTTTGTGTTATTAAAATTACACTATATCCCCCAAAATAACTTCCAGACAACTCTACACCTCGGCTTAGCATTGCTGAGGTTCTTACCTGCCTGCCTGCTAACGAAGTATATTACTTTGCAGCTGATCCGGACTCAACGCTATAAACACTGCGGTCTGTAACCGCAACCCTGCTGATTCTGTGACGCAGCTGAATTTCCCTCCGGAAACACAGGAAGTGAAAACAGGCCAGAAAAAAAGGCGCGCAATAGAAGCTGCCACCGTAACTAACTCCTCCCATTGTGGGCATAACCTGAAACTCCCGATCGGCTAAATGAATTACCACAGCCGTCAGAAGTAGAAGTATAAAAAACAATACACCACCATGAGCCAGATTCTCCTCGTCCCCAGTGCCTGCTCTGCTGCCCTTAATAAATATTCCCCTGTCATAGGTGAATGTGACTTGTCCCACAATGAAAGTAAAAGTGCTATCCTTTATCTCTGCATGTCCCAGAAAAACATAAAGTTAGCACTTAGCTTAATATTTCTGCCAGGCAGCACGGAAGCTCACTAGGTTTGGGAGGCCAGTTCCCTCACATGGACCTGTGGGTAGAAACAAAGTCTGAGTAACCTTACTCAGGCTTGCATGGATAGGGCAGCATAAATACATGGGAGTCGCAGTGAGGATTGTACCCCACAAGTTCACATTACTTGAAAGCCACCACTGCCCTACTGAAGAGACTGATATGGACTACGGCTACACCCAAGAGCAAAGCAGAACAATCTTGCACTGCTCAAAAAATAATAAAATCTTGCTTGAAGAATCTTTTCCTAACACCTAACTTTACCACTTCCTTTCTCTAATGTAGGCAAAGAGAATGACTGGGGTTGGAGGGAACGGAGGTGATATTTATCAGCTTTGCTGTGGTGCTCTTTGCTGCCTCCTGCTGGGCAGGAGTGATATTCCCAATAGTTATTAGATGATCCGTGGACTCATCGTGTCATTAGAAAGCAATACATAGAAATCTTTGAATAATATTTACCCACTTGAAACAATGTTTAAAATGGCTGCCAAACCAAATGACTGATTCCTTAGTGGAGGTAGCCAAGTAAAACTGTCCGTTGTGTTATGTGACATGTGACCTCTATATTTCATATACTATTTAGTATCTCACTATAGATCTCCACAACTGCACATTTTCATTATTTTTTTTTAATTTAAAATGACTGCTGACCTTTGTGAAATTTTATCCCCAGATTACATCTATGCTATTGAGTATGTAATCATATGCTAAACAGGTTTTGACATAGTTCAGTAGTGACATAAATGCACATTTATGCAATTTGCTGCAATGTTAAATGTGATTGGCTTACCAGCAGCCATATTTGTTTTTGTTTTGAATTGCTTTGACTAACAGTGGTAGAGGATATAGCCATGGACATTTATGCCAAACTTTGTATTGTTCGGATAAAGAGATATTTTTAGAATATTGTGCAATCCAATATGTCTTTCAAACCATGGAGTTGACTGACTTGTAATGAACAAATCTGATCCTAGATCTATTTTTTTATCAGTAGCTTTCCAGGTTTTCGGAGACGCAGATGTTTAATTATTGCACAGTATATGCTCGTCAAAACCAAGATGGCTGCAAGATCATGTGATCTATGACCCTTATGTTGCAAAATATTTTGTACAGCATTGATCTCTACTATTTTGCCAAGATTCATGAGTTTTTGATCAATGGTGGGGTTATTATGTGCATTTGAATAAAGCAGCTGAATAATAATAAGAATAATTGTAGAATTTTGCGCAATCCAATATGGCTGCTGAACCATAAGGTCAATTATATTGTAATTACCAAATCTAAGTCTAGATCCCAGAATTAACTTACACAGCAATTTGTACATCTGTAACTTTCACAAATGTTTGAATTTTTGCTAAAAAATGGTTGCATAAACCAAGATGGCTGCCAGATAATATGACCTATGACCTTTCTGCTACAAAAGATTATGCACAGCATGGCTCTCTACCATTGTGCGAAGTTCCATGAGTTTTTGCATTAGTATTTGAATAAAACAGCAAAATAAAAATATTTATAATAATCTTAAAGGGACATTAAACACTTTGAAATGGTAATATAAACTGATAAATTGTATATATTAATAAAACTCTGTATTATACTTTTGTTATTTATTTTGTCTTTTTTTCCTGTAATTCCACTCTGAAATTTTGAGCTTCTTAGTTCCTGTTAGAAATGGAGGTGCAGAACAGCCATTGGCCCCTATTTATCAAGGGCTGGCGGACCTGATCTGACACTGCGGATCAGGTCCACCAGACCTCGCTGAATACGGCGAGCAATACGCTCGCCGTATTCAGCATTGCACCAGCAGCTCACAAGAGCTGCTGGTGCAACGCCGCCCCTGCAGACTCGCGGCTAGCAGGGGGATGTTAATCAACCCGATCGTACTCGATCGGGTTGATTTCCGGCGAAGTCTGTCCGCCTGCTCAGAGCAGGCGGACAGATTATGAAGCAGCGGTCTTTGTGACAGCTGCTTTATAACTGCTGTTTCTGGCGAGTCTGAAGACTCACCAGAAACACGGGGCATCAAGCTCCATACGGAGCTTGATACATATGCCCCATTGGCTGCACACTCTAGTGACCTATTTATAACTGTCCCTAATTGGCCATCGCAGAAAAGGTAACCTAAGTTACAACATGGCAGCTCTTTCTTTGAAGGCATCATTCTATATTGCATTTATTTAGTGTTAATGTCCCTTTAACAAAAACAATAGGTGTGCAGCAACTTTGTTGCTTGGCCACCTAATAAATTAGAAGACTTTTTCCTTGTTAGCAGTTCTTTTTATACAGATACTAAACAGATAAGGAGGTTGAAAACAGCACTTAGGAGCTGTCCAAGGTGCTGAATGCTGTACTGGAGGAATAGATGGCACTGTCTGAAATACCTTTAGGGTCAGATTACAAGTGGCGCGCAAACAGTTATGCACAAGCGATATCTGGTTTAGCGCAGCTGTTTGCGCACATCGGATGTAGCACTCATATTACAGGTTGAAAGTAAACGCGATCGCATGAGCGCAATTTAATTTAGCGTTTGGATAGCGCGACCTCAGCGCTCTGGTTCACTGTTTTGTAAAACAAAAAAGTGTTACAAAACACATCAAAAATACATTACAAAGAACAGTTACACTCATTATAACAACATCTATTT
>NC_069500.1:32029561-32062061 GCF_027579735.1 Bombina bombina | reverse complement strand
TTTTCACCTTTAAATACTTAATAAACACAGACATGTTGGGGGCTCGGTGGGGCAGAAGTATTGCTTGGTGAATTCCCTATGCTGCCTATGATAGATTATGTTGCACAGCAGCAATTAGTTACTCGCACAGCTTGACTCATATGGTAGCAAAGTAACCAACTTTATAGACCAGAGCCTTCCTGTCTGCTTTAATCTCCCAGATAAATGGAGAAATTAATCTGATATATTTTGGAAAAAGGAAGACACATTTTAAAGGGACAGTAAACATTTGGGGATTCAAATATAACAATTAAAATGATGTTTGGTAAAACAACTTTGCAATATACTGACACCTATTTAGCCTTGTTTTCTTGTAATTTAAGAGTTTTCCAATTCTGAGTAATAACAGTGCACAAGTTTCACAAGTCTAGCACTACCACATGTCTGTTCCTTATTTGCTTCAACAGAGATAATAATATAAATAAGATTATGTAAGACTTTTGCTAACAAAATGATAGTGACTAGCTGTGTCTAGCCTAGATTAGCTCCTCTAAATAAGGCAAGTAATTCAGCTCACCACCTACTATGTCGGTTTACTGCTAGACTGCAGAAAAATATTGTAAGGGGGTTACTGTACCTTTAAAAACTAAACTAATTTGATGCAATCCAGAGAGGAAGGCTATATGGTTCAGCTTACTGCAATGGTTATCACAGACTGGCTGTGCACTATATAGTGCTGATTTATACTTCTATGCAATGAAACCTAATGCCAGTGGCCATTTACTGTGTCTATTTTTAGTGTGTGCACAAGCTACAATACAAACAGAGGGCATTTGTATGAAACATTAAATTACATGCTGTGATCATGGGTAGGTGGTGAAGCAGTTTGGTATATTTTGTGAGTAGGAGTGAATGCCAGACATATCTCCCACTCACTTCCCATGAGTCTGCAGTTTCCCACCAGTTTCCTTGCCTGCCTGTAGCCGGCATCAACAGCAATTCACTGAGCTTAGACCAAAAGTGGTAAAAAAGTGGTCACGTCTGTTATAGAGCATCAAACAAGCGCCAAACTCCTGCACTAGCCAAACAGAAAAAAGAGATGTCTAAATGCCGTACCCTGGTACAGGTGATGCCATTTTTATAATCTGTCTGAGTGTTATGGAAAAAGTTCCCTGTGTTGTAGGGGATGAGTGTGTGAGGGGTTAATGTGATATTTTATGTAGCTTTTCTAGGAATTCTTGTTTACATGCAAGTTTTTTTTTCAATTCCATGCTTCAGGCAAACATGCATATATATCGAACCAGACTATTATGTGACAGTATCTCAATACATAAAACAGGGCTTGACAAACCCAGGTGCCAGGAAACCACTGGCTCCTAAACCCTTGGCTCCTAACTTTTCGTGTTATTCTCCATATATCTATATACCACTTGTTTCTAAATTATGTCTGGCTCCTAAATATTCTTATTGGCTCCTAAAACAGATTTGTCGACCCCTGGCATAAAAGCATGTAGGTATGATCAAGAGGTTCAGTTGTTCAAACTAAACATTAGTGACCTTTGAATCATTGCTGGTGCTAGATGGGGTGGATTGAGAATCTCAGAACTTGACGATCTCCTATTATTTTCATGCACAGCAGTCTCTAGAGATTTTCAGAGAATAGTGCGAAAAACTAAAACTATCCAGTGAACTGCTAGTCTGTCAGCTAAATACACTGTTACTAAGAGAGGTTAAAGAAGAAAGATCACATGCAGGTGACAGTAATTGTCATAACCAGACATTGCAGCAACAGGAGATTGACAAATGGAATAGGCTACAGCAGCAGAAGACCACACCACATTTTATTCCTAGCAGCAAAGAACAGGAAAGTGATGCTACAGTGAGCACAGGCTCTCCAATATTGCACATATAGGGGCTGAACTATCATTGTTTGGCGGACATGATACGCTGTAGCGTATCATGTCCGCCAGACATTGCTGAATGCCGACAGCATATGCTATCAGCATTTAACATTGCACAAGCAGTTCTAGTGAACTGCTTGTGCAATGTCGTCCCTGCAGATTCACAGCCAATCAGCCACTAGCAGGGGGTGTCAATCAGCCCGATCGTATGAGATCGGGCGGATTGATGTCCGCAGCCTCAGAGTCAGCAGACCAGTTAAGGAGCAGCGGTCTTAAGACCGTTGCTTCATGACTGCTGTTTCTGGCGAGCCTGAAGAGCCTGCGGAAACAGGGGCACCAGGGGCCATTTGGCCCTTGATAAATCTGCCCTATAAAATGAGCTTCTGCCTTGATCAAGCAATCACTGTGCAGGATTTAGTGTGCTCTGGGTCCTGCACTGTTTAGCATGTTCCTGTAGAATTTAGTGTCTTTTGGACCTTGCATGATTTAGTGTGCGTTGGGTCCTGCAGGATTTATTGTGTTCGTCATCCTGAAGGGTTTATTGTGTTCTTCATCCTGTGGGATTTAGTGTGTTCCTTATCCTGCAGGATTTAGTGTGATCTTCATCCTGTGGGATTTAGTGTGTTCCTTATCCTGCAGGATTTAGTGTGATCTTCATCCTGTGGGATTTAGTGTGTTCTTCATCCTGTGGGATTTATTGTGTTCTTCATCCTGTGGGATTTAGTGTGATCTTCATCCTGTGGGATTTAGTGTGTTCTTCATCCTGTGGGATTTAGTGTGATCTTCATCCTGTGGGATTTAGTGTGATCTTCATCCTGTGGGATTTAGTGTGTTCCTTATCCTGCAGGATTTAGTGTGATCTTCATCCTGTGGGATTTAGTGTGTTCCTTATCCTGCAGGATTTAGTGTGATATTCATCCTGTGGGATTTAGTGTGTTCTTCATCCTGTGGGATTTATTGTGTTCTTCATCCTGTGGGATTTAGTGTGATCTCCATCCTGTGCGATTTAGTGTGTTCTTCATCCTGTGGGATTTAGTGTGATCTTCATCCTGTGGGATTTAGTGTGATCTTCATCCTGTGGGATTTAGTGTGTTCCTTATCCTGCAGGATTTAGTGTGATCTTCATCCTGTGGGATTTAGTGTGTTCCTTATCCTGCAGGATTTAGTGTGTTCTTCATCCTGTGGGATTTAGTGTGTTCTAGATCCTGTGGGATTTAGTGTGTTCTAGATCCTGTAGAACTGTGTGTATTTTGAGCCCTGTAGATTTTGTGTGTTCTGGATTCTGCAGGATTTAGTGTATATTGGATCCAAGAGGATGCACTGTGGCCTTTCTGAAGACAGTGAAGAAAACATAAGTTTCATTAAGAGTTAATTTACAGGCAAATAATAAAAGCATATTTATTATAATGTTGTTTTTTTTACTACTCAACTTAAATGTTTTATAGGAAATTCAGTTACAAGTTTAATGTCTCTTAAATAATGTTTTCTAGGCCCCTTATTTATATATAAGAATAATGATGAAGGGAATAGTCTTTCTGCAAATGAAAACAGCATTAGTTGTGCTGGGGACCTCATCAGCTGTTAATCATTGCAGTAATACTTCTGTATATTAGCGCAGGCTGCTGAAGTCACAGTGTTGCTCTGTGCTTCTGTATCACATATAGAAATTAAAGAGATGGTTTCGGACAGCTTAGCTTATTGTAAGTATCCTTGAAGGATTACATTTGAGATCCTGTGATCACAGGCAATAAAAAGGAAATGACTGATTATGTATTATAAAGACTGGGGATTTATCCTGTCATTGACGCAGCACTGAGAGCCCTTGATTGTGGGGACGACTGGTGTATTGTAAACCCCCTGACCCTCTTATGTTGATTGTGGGGACGACTGGTGTATTGTAAACCCCCTGACCCTCTTATGTTGATTGTGGGGACGACTGGTGTATTGTAAACCCCCTGACCCTCTTATGTTTCATTGCAATGTTTTCTCATCTTCATTTTATTCTCCATCACAGAGCTCACGCCACAGGATTCCTTAGTATCTGAAAATTCCTAATTAATATTTATAGCTGCAGCCTGTTTAGTGCCACATACAAGCAGGAAAGATTAAATACCCCCAAATATATAAACTTAAAGGGATATGAAACTCAATTTTTTCTTTCATGATTGAGATACAGCAGCAATTTTAAGCAACTTTCTAATTTACTCCTATTATCATTTTTCTTTGTTCTCTTGGTATCTTTATTTGGAAAAGCAGGAATGTAAGCTTAGGAGCCGGTCCATTTTTGGTTCAGCCCTTGCTGATTGTAGGTTACATTTAGCCACCTATCAGCAAGAGCTACCCTGGTGCTAAACCAAAAATGGCCCGTTTTTTTAAGCTTACATTCTGCTTTTTCAAATAAAGATACAAAGAGAATGAAGAAAAAATGATAATAGGAGTAAATTAGAAAGTTGATTACAATTGCTGCTCTATCTAAATCATGAAAGAAAACATTTGGGTCTCATATCCCTTTAAAGGGGCCAATTTATCAATGTCTGTCCGACATGATATGCTGTAGCGTATCATGTCCGACAGACATTGATGAATGCCGACAGTATACGCTGTCGGCATTTATCATTGCACAAGCAGTTCTAGTGAACTGCTTGTGCAATGCTGCCCCCTGCAGATTCACGGCCACTAGCAGGGGTAGTCAATCAGCCAGATCGTATAGGATTGGGCAGATTGATGTTTGCAGTCTCAGAGGCAGTGGACCAGTTCAGGAGCAGCGGTCTTAAGACCGCTGCTTTATAACTGCTGTTTCCAGTGAGCCTGAAGGCTCGCGCGGAAACAGTGGCCATTCAGAGCTTGATAATTCGCCCCCCAAATGTTCTTAACTTGGGCACCAAAGGGCCACAGATGGTAAAAAAATATCTTTATTTTATTCTTATCCCTAACTAAAATAAAACCTGCATTTCAGTGAATGCAACACACCACAGTAGTATTAGTATTAGCAGCTTTGTATCCAATAGAAATCACAGATACTTTTTATATCACATTATATTTGTTGCACACACAAAACACACAATGTCTATACTATAAGTGTATTGTCTGGTAACTTAAACCATCTATATGGGTCTGCAGCCTGCTGAGCTCATGCCTCGGCCCCCTGCACTTAGGAGGAGCAGATATTTTTTCAGGGGGTGCACATCATTTTAGAAGGGGTAGCTCATTGGTATTAAAAATGACTAAAGCAGCTGCATATTCCTGGATATTCCATTTGCCCCTCTTACCCTCCCCCTGGATGCTGTGCTCTTATAGGCTTGAGGTGTCTACATCCGCTTATTTTAAAGAGCATGACCCTCTTTTAACATGTTCCAAAAAAAAGCAAACAACGAAGGGCCCGATTATCTAACCCTCGCCAGATCAGACAAACGCCGACTCTCGCAGGGGCTGCCCTGGTGAAATTATCTTTAAAAAGGAGCAGTCCCTGGGGTGGCTGGATGTCTTCTATTCAAAGTAATGGATTTTGTTGGGAAGGAAAACTTAGCAGTGTAGGACAAAGTAAGCAGGGGGCGCACTATAAAAAGGAAATCCTGCAGCCAAAATAAATCCCATTATTCTGCTTTCTGCGTACAGCATCTTACAATCGCATAGATTTTCATGCACATGTTTTTCTATTAGGGTGTGAAGTATTTTAAGTATTTTGTCACAACCTCACCACCTTAAAGAGCAGTCTAGTAAAAATGTAACTTTCATGATTCAGATAGGAAATGCAATTTTAAACAACTTTCCAATTTACTTTTATCATTAAATTTGCTTTGTTCTCTTGGCATTCTTTGTGAAAAGCTGAACCTAGGTAGGCTCATATGCTAATGTCTACGCTGTTAAACTGACTCTTAACTCAGTGTATTGTGACAGTTTTTGACACTGCTAGTTCATGTGGGTCTTATAGATAACATTGTGCTCACTCCTGAGGAGTTATTTAAATGCAGCCACCAATAAGCAAGTGCTATCCAGGGTGCTGAACCTAAAATGGGCTCGGCTCCTAAGCTTTACATTCCTGCTTTTTAAATAAAGATAGCAAGAGAACAAAAAATATATAATAGGAGTAAATTAGAAAGTTGCTTAAAATTGCATGCTCTATCTGAATCATGAAAGAAATACAATGGGTTTAGCATCCCTTTAAATTTAAATGCTGTGCATATTTATTATGATTTATTCCTGTGCAACTTACAAACAAATTTTACATTTTTGATAAAATATGATTTGTGATGAGTGGTGAACAATTTTCTTATGATTTTTGATGCACCGTAACAATACATTTTTTTTCCTGTGTATTTTTTTGTGAATGGCTACATTATGATTTTCACTGTGCACTGTTGCAAATAAGGTAAGAATAGTAAAACTGAAATCAGTTAATGGTAGAATAATAGAAGAAGATAAGGAAATTGCAGATTGTCTCAATGATTACTTCTGTTTTGTTATCACAAAAGATTGTGAAGATAGAATGTCTACATTAAAGGAACATTATACACTTGTTTTTTCTTTGCATAAATGTTTTGTAGATTATCTATTTATATAGCCCATAAAGTTTTTTTGTTTGTTTTTTTAAATGGATAGTTTTGCTTATTTTTAAATAACAGTGCTCTGCTTTTCAGACTCCTAACCAAGCCCCAAAGTTTTAAGAGAATACCGATGTATACCTACTCCAGCTTACTTCTGTTTGTGTAAAGGGTCTATTCATATGCAAAGTAAGGGGGAGGGGTGTCTGCTATTTCCCACTTGCAGTGGGTGTTCCAGTATCCTTTTAAACAGAGCTAAACTGGAAGCGTCTAAGTAAGTTTTTAAACGGTTTTATACTCAATTCTTATATCAGTATCTGTGCATATTATTCCTTATAGTAGTGTCTATTACATCCAGTTCTATGAAAATGAGTGTATACTGTCCCTTTAAGGGATGCTACAAAAAATAGAAACGAGCTTAACACTAATCTTTTTACAGAGGATGAGAAGTTGTTAGCATTATCAAAATTAAATGTTAAAAAGGCAGTGGGTCCTGATAATATTCATCCAAGGGTTTTAAAAGAACTTCGATCAGTGCTAATTGTCCCATTAGCTGATCTGTTTAATCAATCACTATTAACAGGAGCTGTTCCAGATGATTGGAGAATAGCAAATGTAATAGTTCTTCATAAAAGGGCAGTAGGGAAGAATCTGGTAACTACAGGCCAGTTAGTTTAACTTCAGTAGTAAGGAAATTAATGGAAAGCCTCTTAAAAGAAAGAATTATGACTTACATTAAGACAAACAATTTAGAGGACCAAAATCAGCATGGTTTTACTTCAGGGAGATCATGTCCAACTAATCTAATTGACTTCTTTGATTATGTAACAAAAGTATTAGACAAGGGTGGAGCAGATTGATGTAGCAAATCTAGATTTCAGCAAAGCATTTGACACTGTCCCACACAATAAACTAATTCACAAACTGTATCTCCTTGGTCTAGACTCAAAAATGGTGAACTGTGTGAAATGCTGGCTTAAGAGAGCTCATTCAGCAGAGGGGGCTGTTACTAGTGGTGTTCCTCAGGGGTCAGTTCTGGGACCTGTTTTGTTTAACATATGTATCTGTGATATCAGCAAAGGGCTACAGGGGAAAGTATGTCTGTTTGTAGACGATACAAAAATTTGTAACAGAGTGGATGTTCCGGGGGGGGGGGGGGTAAACAAAATGAGAAGTGATATACAACAATTGGAGGATTGGACAAATGACTGGGATCTAAAGCTTAACACAGCAAAGTGTAAAACAATGCATTTATGGAAGAAATATCCAAATGTTAATTACAGACTCAATGACACTTTACTGATTGTTACAGATGAGGAACAGGACTTTGGAATTATTATGTCAGATGATTTAAAACTTAGTAAACAATGTAGTAATGCAGCGAGTAAGGCTAGCAGAATGCTTGGATGTATTGGTAGCGGTATTTGAAGCAGGAACAATAAGGCTCTTAAGCCACTTTATAGATGATTAGTTAGGCCTCATCTTGAGTATTGTGTGCAGTTCTGGAGGCCATATCTTCAGAAGGATATTAACAAACTTGAATCTGTGCAAAGGAGGGCTACCAAAATGGCACATGATCTAAAAAATAAAACTTCCCAGGATAGGCTCAATGACCTAAATATGTATAGCTTAGAGGAGAGAAGGGAAAGAGGTGATATGATAGCAACTTTCAAGTACGTTAAAGGGCTAAGAAAAACTGAGGCTGTGGGTAATTTACATAAAATGGAAAATTCAATAACAATGGGTCATGATCTCAAGCTGAAGGGCAGTAGATTCAGGAGTAATTTGAGGAAGCTTCTTTACAGAAAGAGTGATTGATTTATGGAATAAACTTCAAGAGGTGGTAGCAACAAACACTGTGGGGGACTTTAAGAATGCCTGGGACAAGCATAGGGCTATCCTATGAACTAGATACGTTTATACTGTTAGGTAATATCGGGCAGAATTGCTGGGCCTATGGCTCTTATCTGCCATCAATATCTATGTTTCTATGTAATGTATGCATCTCCTTCCCATATGAAAATGCAGTATACGCCCCTTAGTGAGACACCCTGTTCTCAGGGTAAGAAGTGGCTTTATATCATTTCACCAGGGAAATAGAAGTACTGACAAGCATTCCTATAGAATCTCACCAGTCCAGAGACCTTTAGCTAATCGGTCCCTAAGTTCTTAGCCTATGATCTCTTTTAATTATAAAACAATTTAATACACAAGGCTTTAGCAGTTAAAGGGACATTGTACACTAGATGTTTCTTTGCATAAATGTGTTGTAGATAATCCATTTATATAGCCCATCTGGGAGTGTTTTTGTAAAAATGTATAGTTTTGCTTATTTTTAATAACATTGTGCTAATTTTTAGACTCCTAAACAAGCCCCAATGTTTTAGATGTATACTGATGTATACAGAATTGAGACTGTTTCTGTTTGCATAAGGGGCCTTTTCATATGCAGGGGAGGGAGGAGAGTCTGCTCTCAGTCCCTTTCAGTGGGTGTCCCAGACTAATCTCATCAACAATGCTAAATTGGGAGCTTATAAGTAAGTTTTTAAAAGGTTTTATACTGGATTTTTATATCAGTATCTGTGAATATTACTCTTTATAGCAGTATCTTTTACATGCAGTTAAATTAAAATTGGTGTATACAGTTCCTTTAAGAGCAGTTCAGAGATACGGCTCTGGGAAAACCTGATGCAATTCCTGTTACTGTAAATAATAAGGAAAGATGTAAAGCCCTTGTGAAGCATGCTGAATACATAAATGTACATATAAGTGTAAAAACAAAATACTCTAATGTCTTTAATTATTGCACTCAAACTGAGAGCTAGCTGAACACATCTCTTTAGCCAATGGCAAAAGCTATTTGTTTGTAGCAACCAATCACCAGCTAGCACCCTTAGCAGTTCATTGCTGCTCCTGAGCCTTCCTACATGTTTTTCTATAATGGAGAAGAACAGAATGAAGTAAATTTGATAATAGAATCAAACTGAAAAAAAATCTCTTAAAACTTCATGCTGTAAAATATACCTGTATTGTTTTTATAATATATTACAAAGAGGTATGAAAGTCAAAATTACACTTTAATGGTTAACATTAAAGTGTAATATTGATTTTCATAACTCTTTCTAATATATTATAAAAGCAATACACCAATATTCTAAGGTATTTTTTACAGAAAAAACAGCCAAAATAACCTTTAATGTATATTGCAATATTTTATTTTTTATTAATTACACTAGGCGATAAGTCTATGTTTAAAAACTACAACCCCCCCAAGCTAAAGTTACAAACAAATAAATAAAAACGTAAAAGAGCTGAATGCCCTTTTAAGGGCAATGCCCATGCAAATGTCCCTTTAGGGGCAATGGGTAGTTTGTTTATTTAGTGTAAGGTTTTTTTATTTTGGGGGGTTTGGTATGTGAGGGGTTTTACTGTTAGAGGGGACTTGGTTTATTTTTAATTTAAAAGAGCTGATTTTTTTAGGGCAATGCCCTACAAAAAGCCCTTTTAAGGGCTATTGGTAGTTTATTCTTAGATTAGGGGGTGCTTTTATTTTGGGGGGACTTTTTTATTTTCATAGGGATTAGTTTTTTTTTATTTTGGCTAATATGGTTTATTATTTTGTGTAATGTTAGACTTTTTTATTTTTTGTAATGTTAGACTTTAATTTTCTGTAATTTTAGATTAGTTTAAATTTAGTTTTCTTTATTTTTAAAGTCATGTTAGGTTTTTTATTTTAATTGTAATTTAGGATTATTTTAATTTATGTAATGGGGTTAATTTAGGGGGTGTTAAGGGGCTTAGTGATTAGTTATTTGCGTTGTGGGGTTTGGCTGTTTAGGGGTTAATAGATGTATTAGGTTGTTTGCGATGGGATTGGTGGATTTAGGGGTTAATCATTTTATTAGGTAGTTGGTTGTTTTTTTTTTTTCTTAATACTTAATACGGGCGGTTAGTTTTTTTTTTAAATTCTTATCGCGGGTGGTTATTTTTTTTTTTTAATACATATTGCTGGTGGTTAGTTTTTTATTAATGCTTATTGCGAGCAGTTAGTTTTTTTTTAATGCTTATTGCGGGCGGTTAGTGTTTTTTTAATGCTTATTGCGGGCGGTTAGTTTTTTTTTAATGCTTATTGCGGGCGGTTAGTTTTTTTTTAATGCTTATTGCGGGCAGTTATTTTTATTTTTTTTAATACTTATTGCGGGCGTTTTTTAAATTTTTTTAATGTTTATTGCTGGCGTTTAGATTTTTTTTTAATGCTTATTGCGGACGGTTAGGCTTTTTTTTAATGCTTATTGCGGGCGGTTAGTTTTTTTTAATACTTATTGCGGGCGGTTAGGTTTTTTTTTAAAGGGACAGTCTAGGCCAAAATAAACTTTCATGATTCAGATAGGGCATGTAATTTTAAACAATTTTTCAATTTACTTTTATCACCAATTTTGCTTTGTTCTCCTGGTATTCTTAGTAGAATGCTTAACCTAGGAGGTTCATATGCTAATTTCTTAGACCTTGAAGGCCACCTCTTTTCAGAATGCATTTTAACAGTTTTTCACGACTAGAGGGTGTTAGTTCATGTGTTTCATATAGATAACACTGTGCTCGTGAACATGAAGTTATCTGGGAGCAGGTACTGATTGGCTAAACTGCAAGTCTGTCAAAAGAACAGAAATAAAGGGGCAGTTTGCAGAGGCTTAGATACAAGATAATCACAGAGGTTAAAAGTATATTATTATAACTGTGTTGGTTATGCAAAATTGGGGAATGGGTAATAAAGGGATTATCTATCTTTTAAAACAATAACAATTCTGATGTAGACTGTCCCTTTAATACTTATTGTGGGCGGTTATTTTTTTTTAAAAATATTTATTGTGGGCAGCTATGGTTTTTTTTTTTAATGCTTATTGCGGGCGGTTAGATTTTTTTTTAATACTTATTGCGGGCGGTTATTTTTTTTTTTAATACTTATTGCAGGCGTTTAGTTTTTTTTTAATACTTATTGTGGGCAGCTATGTGTTTTTTTTAATACTTATTGCGGGCGATTACGTTTTTGTTATGCTCCATTTGCCTTTGCTGCATCCAGGGGAATTCCGAAAATGGCAGGCGCTGCCAACATTCGAGGATGCGTGCGCAGCTGGCGACACCGATGGACGCGTTACAAACACGATTATAGTATAGATATTTTATTGCGACACACATATTGAGTTTGTTTCTTTACACATTCCTTAACAACTACTGGCCCCGCTAAACTGTTATACAATATTAGAACACAAAGAGAAAATAAAGGGGCCCTAATGCTATGTTAGAGATTTCTGTATGTGATTAATATAAATAATTTATTTAAAAATATAAAAGTATATCTACTAACACATAAAACTACTTTATAACTAAAATCATTGCACATACTGAATAATCAAGTATAAAAACTCAGATAAAAATAGGGATGTCTCCTATATTGAGAGTTTTTAATTTGAGATAATCTTTCAAAAAAAAGGGCTAAATTACAAGGGAGGATCAAACGGTTTGCACTAGCGCAATCGTGTTTTTGTGAGCCATTTTCATTTCGCTGATATTACAAGTGGAGCAAAAATGCGATTGCGCTAGTGCAATCGCCCTTTACGCTTCATTCCTTCATTAACCAGAGCTGTGGTTAACTGGTTTCCGAAACAAAAATGTTGCACAAAACACTTCAAAAATACATTACAAAGTACAGTTACACTCATATTAGCACTGTCTAATAAAAATTATTTTAAAACAATATTGCACAAAAAAGTTATAAGGGCTACGCAAAAAAACAACAACAACGCGCCACTTGTACTCTAACCTAAAGTGTTCTATGTTCTACATATCTCACAGTTCTTTGTAGCAAAATCTCCAACTTTAAAGTGTCATTTACTTAAATATTTGGCATTTGTCCTAGGCATCCATTAAAATTAGCCTTCAAACTTGCTGGTCTTCCGGATAAGCTCTGGTTAAGTGATGGTCTCCAGCCAAGATAGTTTCAGTAAAACCGTGAGGATAAAAAGTGCTCAGTTTTCTTCTCTTCATCCCAAACACAAAAACAAATCCCAGAGAAGCTATTACCACTAATTCCAGTTACTACAGCAACCAATTCATACACTGCTTTTGGATCCATTCTTCTGGGTGATATTTTGTCAACAAAACAAAGAAACTGTGAGATATCAGGTGCATAGTGCACTTTATATTATATGAGATCAGTTTGGGAAATATCCCTAGTTTCTTTAATTGATTATTTTGTGTGCACAACGTTTTTAGTTCAAATATTGTTTAATGTTTTAGGGGATATATAAAATTACAGTTTACTAACTAATAAGTAAAAGTGAAGGGAAGGTTCTCAAACTATTCTCTCAGATAAAATTAATTTGAAAGACAAGACCCTCTTAAATGTCACCAAGTTGATGTAGAAATGGCAATTTTTAAAACATAATTACATTTATAAAAAGAGTGAAGCTAAAAATGTGTTTGTTTTAGAAGAAAACAAACATTCATGAAACCTCTAAATAAAAAAAAAAAAAGAGATTCTTCCTTCAAAAGAGATCTACCCTGGATCTCAAGCTTTAACATGAGAAATGCAAAAGTACTGAATACTTAGGAGACCAGTAAATACTAATTATTAATGATGTCAGCCTTTACACCAAAAAACCCCAACCACCATATGATTAAAAGATCTTATTGCAAAGGGTTGGTCACATGACTTTCTAGATACCATGTGATCAGTGTACAAATAATAGCTATTTATTGTCTTTGCATTACAGTTATAAAAACATCCAGTTTGATGCCATTCAAATAAGTAATTCCCTCAAACCACAGTCCTATTCAGAAAGAGACTAGAGCAAAATAAATGAGTGCAATTAAAACAAAAACAAAAAAAACTTTACAATTCACTTCCATTATCAAAATGTTTACAATATTTTATATGCACACATTCCTAGGAACCAACTCCTACCGAGCATGTGCAAGAGTTTACAGTAGATAAGCATATGCATTTTGTAATTGGCAGATGGCAGTCACATAATACAGTTTTATGCACACATTCTGAGGAACCTACTCCTACTGCATTAAATGGTCCTTTAATAGAGTCACAAATATAAGGAGTTTGCTGAACAGAGATGTGATCTGGGCTGGCATTCACTGCCTCCTATACTCATCTGTCAATGCGAACAAAGGACATTACAACCAACTGTGACAAGCTATATTGCCTCTGTGTGTTACTTGACAAGTAGGTAGGTATGAATGGAAGCCATATCAGTAAATAGTGGTCTTTCTTGGTAAGGGATATTATCTTTAGGAAAATTACAGTTTACCCTTTACAGAACAACTGGACAAAGATCTTGCTCCAGTGGGTGTCTAAGGATGAAGCTGGTTACTGTATGTACACAAATGCAAGTTTGTCAGCCATGCGATGATATAGGAAGAGATGAACTTCTATTAGTTTGCCTGCTGTATTCATAAAGCCAGGCCAGGTCTCATTATTTTATCTATACAGTGTAGGTTTAATTGAGCCTTGTATTAACCTTTTGTTAGCTGCAGACATTCTTTCAATTGCTTTACTGGATTATACTTTACCACACCGGCTCCTCATTATACGCACTACTCTTTATGTAAAGTATTAGTTTTACAAAGCAGCTCTGAATTTTACTTTCCATCATTTCAAATCATGACCTTTTGCTCCAGTATTCCTCAAGAATACGGTGTCCTCAGAACTCCGCTTAACTGTTTTATAAAACTAAAAAGTTTTACAAAATGCATCAAAAATATATTACAAAGTACAGTTACACACATAATAACACTGTCTAATAAATATACATTACACAATACAGTTACACACATAATAACATTGTCTAATAAATATATATAACACAGTACAGATACACTCATATTAACACTGTCTAATAAATATACATTACACAGTAAAGTTACACTCATATTAACACTGTCTAATAAATATACATTACACAGTACAGTTACACACATAATAGCACTATCTAATAAATATACATTACACAGTTCAGATACACTCATATTAACACTGTCTAATAAATATACATTACACAGTACAGTTACACTCATATTAACACTGTCTAATAAATATACATTACACAGTACAGTTACACACATAATAGCACTATCTAATAAATATACATTACACAGTACAGTTACACTCATATTAACACTGTCTAATAAATATACATTACACAGTACAGTTACGCTCATATTAACACTGTCTAATAAATATACATTACACAGTACAGTTACACACATAATAGCACTATCTAATAAATATACATTACACAGTACAGTTACACTCATATTAACACTGTCTAATAAATATACATTACACAGTACAGTTACGCTGATATTAACACTGTCTAATAAATATACATTACACAGTACAGTTACGCTGATATTAACACTGTCTAATAAATATACATTACACAGTACAGTTAAGCTCATATTAACACTATCTAATAAATATACATTACACAGTACAGTTAAGCTCATATTAACACTATCTAATAAATATACATTACACAGTACAGTTACACTCATATTAACACTGTCTAATAAATATACATTACACAGTACAGTTACGCTCATATTAACACTGTCTAATAAATATACATTACACAGTACAGTTACGCTCATATTAACACTGTCTAATAAATATACATTACACAGTACAGTTATGCTCATATTAACACTGTCTAATAAATATACATTACACAGTACAGTTTACACAGTACAGTTACACTCATATTAACACTAATAAATATACATTACATAGTACAGTTACACTTATATTAACACTATCTAATAAATAT
Organism: Bombina bombina; assembly: GCF_027579735.1. Classification (NCBI taxonomy): domain Eukaryota; kingdom Metazoa; phylum Chordata; class Amphibia; order Anura; family Bombinatoridae; genus Bombina; species Bombina bombina. Next base: position 32,046,803 of record NC_069500.1, on the reverse strand, counting down.
ACATTACACAGTATAGTTACACTCATATTAACACTGTCTAATAAAAATACATTACACAGTACAGTTACACTCAAATTAACCTTGTCTAATAAATATACATTACACAGTACAGTTACGCTCATATTAACACTGTCTAATAAATATACATTACACAGTACAGTTACGCTCATATTAACACTATCTAATAAATATACATTACACAGTACAGTTACACTTATATTAACACTGTCTAATAAATATACATTACATAGTACAGTTACACTTATATTAACACTATCTAATAAATATACATTACACAGTATAGTTACACTCATATTAACACTGTCTAATAAATATACATTACACAGTACAGTTACACACATAATAACACTATCTAATAAATATACATTACACAGTACAGTTACACACATAATAACACTGTCTAATAAATATACATTACATAGTACTGTTACGCTCATATTAACACTGACTAATAAATATACATTACACAGTACAGTTACACACATAATAACACTATCTAATAAATATACATTACACAGTACAGTTACACACATAATAACACTGTCTAATAAAAATACATTACACAATACAGTTACACAGATAATAACGCCATCAAATAAAAATTATTTAAAAAATTATTGCACAAAAAAAGTTATAAAGGCTCAAATATATGAGGTCTCAGGTGTTAGAAAAAAAAAGCTGTCAAACTGCTTTAACGTAGAGATACATACATATTGATATCTAGAAATGTATATGTATATATATATATATATATATATATATATATATATATATATATATATATATATATATATATATGTGTGTACGTATGTATTAATGTATTTACATGTCTGTAAATATGAACACGGCTCCGGTAGAAACATGTTCGTTTTTTTTCCCTTTATGTTGTTTTGTACATATGAAGGCTCCTTTGTGTTTTATACACGTTTAAATAAAAGTTATGTTTTATATATATAGCTCTCCGGATTTGCTATTTTTGTTTCCTATATGTCTGTAAATACATAAATACACATATAAATACATACATATATATGTATACAGATAAATACATACATACGCAGATAAATACATATATATATATATATATATATATATATATATATATAAGTGCATTGGAGCCGTTTGCAGTTAAGTAGATGAAAACATAAAAAAACATATTTATGCTATATTCATATTTAACCCCTTAACAATGGTGACATACCCTGTATGTTGTTGGTAGTTAAGGGTTTTTCAGGTCACAGTAGTTTAGGTCTCACCGTGAGTTGCAGGACCGCATTACTATGACCTCTCTTCCAGCGGCTTTCATCCTAAAAGAGCGCTATCAAAATAACAATTCCCATTCAGAAACCGTCGACGTAAGGGTACGTTGCTGGTCATTAAGGGGTTAATAAAGGTTCTAACTATGTATTTACTGTAAATATTTAACATTTCAATATTCTGTACATAGCAGAGTATGTTATATATATTTATAAATAGATATTCCTGTACATATCTGTATATATCTATAACTATATATAATAATCTCTCTCTCTCTCTCTCTCTCTATATATATATATATATATATATATATATATATATGCATAAATATATATTGTACCAAAAAAAACCCCACACACACACACACACATATATATATATATATATATATATATATATATATATATATATATATATATATATATATATATATATATATATATATATGGTTTATATATAGGAATATGTATTTATAAATAAATAGAAACTTTTCTGTTATGTGAAGAACATTTGAATGTGAAATATATTTATTTTTAGGTTAGCGCACATGATATAATGCGATCAGGTTTGCGCGAGAGTGAGGTATTCGTTATTTTTCACTGTTTTTTTCTCCATTGAATCCTATTGGAATATGCACGTGATATTCAAATTTGAGCTTTTTGCACTTGTTGGGTCTGCGCGCAAGCGAAAACAGTTTGATTTAAATAGCGCTCCACTTGTAATCTGGCCCTTTACCTTTTGTTTAAAATAAAGTCGTTGATAACCAGCATGAAATAAAATAAGTGAATTGAGAGGGGTTGGCGCAGAGTATAAGGAAGGACTAGAGCAGGGCTGAGGAACAGGGCTTTCGGGTCTATGGGTCATGGTAGAATAAAAAATAAATGATCAGAAGCGAAGGGGCCAGCTGTATTTGCAGGAGTCAGTCTGTGACACCACAGGTACAACGGCAAATAACTGCAGCATTCTGTGTTTCTGGGAAACAGTCAAATCATTTCATGCAATTTTCTGTGGGATTGAGTTTTTCTAGCGCTTGCTGCCAAATGACTTGTTTTCCCATTTGTCACTTCTAACCTCATTCATAAACTATGACCAATGGAAGGAACTGGCAAATAAAAACTCTAGTCCTCAAGTACGTCAAACAGAAAACGCTTAAAGGGACAGGGACACTTTTATTTCATGATTTGGATAGAACATAACATTTTAAACAACTTTCCAATTTACTTTTATTATCAAATTTGCTTCATTATATTGTTATCCTTTGCTGACGGTGCAGTAATGCACTACTGGGAGCTAGCTGAGCACATTTTGTTAGCTAATCACAAGACATAAGTCTAGCTCCCACTAGTTTAGAATATGTGCACAAATACTAATAAAATTATTGATACAAATACTGATACAAGTACTAATACAAATACTTATACAGGTACTGATACAAGTACTGATACAAATACTTATACAGGTACTGATACAAGTACTGATACAAATACTTATTCAGGTACTGATACAAGTACTGATACAAATACTTATTCAGGTACTGATACAAGTACTGATACAAATACTTATTCAGGTACTGATACAAGTACTGATACAAATACTTATACAGGTACTGATACAAGTACTGATATAAATACTTATACAGGTACTGATACAAGTACTGATACAAATACTTATACAGGTACTGATACAAGTACTGATACAAATACTTATACAGGTACTGATACAAGTACTGATACAAATACTTATAAAGGTACTGATACAAGTACTGATACAAATACTTATATGGGTACTGATACAAGTACTGATACAAATATTAATACACATACTGATTCAAGTACTGTTACAAATACTGATACAAGTACTGATACAAATACTGATACAAGTACTGTTACAAATACTGATACAAGTACTGATACAAATACTTATACGGGTACTGATACAAGTACTGCTACAAATACTAATACACTTACTGATTCAAGTACTGTTACAAATACTGTTACAAATACTGATACAGGTACTGGTACAAATACTGATACAAGTACTGATACAAATACTGACACAGGTACTGATACAAATACTAATACAGGTACTGATACAGATACTGATACAAATACTGATACAAGTACTGTAACAAATACTGATACAAGGGGGCCTATTTATCAAAGCGTCAACTGTGCTGCATTCACTGGCACCAATACGCTCGCCTGACATCGCCTAACATCGCTGCCGTGGACCTGAATACGCTCTCCATAGTTACCAAAAAAGCTGTCAAAAAGCCACGCACCCAGTACGGGGCGATCAGCAGCGGACTGTTGTTAACTAACAGTAATCGATCTCGCTGCTCTTCGGCTTTTTCCCAGCTTTATTTGCATACTGTCACTAAACACCCACACTATACTAAACTGATTAACCCCTATACCGCCGCTCCCGGACCCTGCCGCAACTAAATAAAGTTATTAACCCCTATCCCGCTGCTTCTAGAGCCCACTGCAACCCTAATAAACTTATTAACCCCTATTCCTCCGCTCCCGGAGACCACAGACACCTACATTATACTTATTAACTCCTAATCTGACACCCCCTATACCACCGCCACCAAATAAAAAGCTAACTCAAAAAACCTAAGCTCCCCATTGCCCTGAAAAGGGCATTTGGATGGGCATTGCCCTTAAAAGGGCATTTAGCTCTATTGCAGCCCAAACCCTAATCTAAAAATAAAACCCACCCAATACACCCTTAAAAAAGCCTAACACTAACCCCTGAAGATCCACTTGCAGTTTTGAAGATCCAAAATCCATCCTCCAAGAAGCCGGGAGAATTCCTCAACAAAGCGGCCGAAGTCTTCATCCAAGCCCGCAGAAGTTTTCATCCAGACGGCATCTTCTATCTTCATCCATCCGGCGCGGAGAGGCTCCATCTTCAAGACATCCGACGCAGAGCATCCTCTTCTTTCCGACAACTACCGATGAATGAAGGTTCCTTTAAATGACGTCATTCAAGATGGTGTCACTTAGATTCCGATTGGCTGATAGAATTCTATCAGCCAATCAGAATTAAGGTTGAAAAAAATCCTATTGGCTGTTGCAATCAGCCAATAGGATTGAGCTCTCATCCTATTGACTGATCCAATCAGCCAATAGGATTGAGCTCGCATTCTATTGGCTGATTGGAATAGCCAATAGGATGAAAGCTCAATCCTATTGGCTGATTGCAACAGCCAATAGGCTTTTTTCAACCTTAATTCCGATTAGCTGATAGAATTCTATCAGCCAATCGGAATCTAAGGGATGCCATCTTGGATGACTTCATTTAAAGGAACCTTTATTCATCGGTAGTCGTCGGAATGAAGAGGATGCTCCACGTCGGATGTCTTGAAGATGGAGCTGCTCCACGCTGGATGGATGAAGATAGAAGACACCGTCTGGATGAAGACTTCTGTGGGCTTGGATGAAGACTTCGGCCGCTTCATTGAGGACTTCTCCCGGCTTCTTTGAGGATGGATGTCGGATCTTCAAAACTGTAAGTAAATCTTCTGGAGTTAGTGTTAGGATATTTTAAGGGTTTATTGGGTGGGTTTTAGTTTTAGATTAGGACTTGGGCTGCCATAGAGCTAAATGCCCATCCAAATGCCCTTTTCAGGGCAATGGGGAGCTTTGGTTTTTTGAGTTAGCTTTTTATTTGGGGGGTTGGTTGTGTGGTTGGGGGGGTTTTACTGTTGGGGGGGTATTTGTAAATTTTTTTACAGGTAAAAGAGCTGATTTCTTTGGGGCAATGCCCCACAAAAGGCCCTTTTAAGGGCTATTTGTAGTTTATTGTAGGTTAGGGGTTTTTTTTATTTTGGGGGGGGGCTTTTTTATTTTTATAGGGCCCTTAGATTAGGTGTAATTAGTTTAAATCTTTGATAAAAAAATTTTTATTTTTGTAACTTAGTGTTTATTTTTTTGTGTAACTTAGTGTTTGTTATTTTTGTAACTTAGTTGTTAGTTTTTGGTAACTTAGTAAATTTTTTAGTGTAGATTTAAATTATTTGAGTAGGGTTAGGTGTTTAAATATATAATATAGTTATTTTACTACCTGATGAAATGGCCAAGAGCTTAACGGCCGAGAAACGCGTTGTATTGCTCTATTAAAATACCCAGTTTATATCATATTTGATCTTGGTACATTTTTATGCACATTAAGCTCTTAAGTATTCTTTGGACACTTTCAATTGTTGGTAACACAGAGTTCTCACGGATCTTATTGGTCCGGTCCTGCACTACTCTGCAGCACAACGCCAGTGTGCGTCCTGTTCCATTTCCTGTCAGGAGGTTCGTTTACTCCTTTCCGCTGATTGCAGGGGAATAGAAGCTTCCAACAGTGTGGCTATCAACAATTGCCTCTTCATCGTTTTGGCCTGTCGCTGACAGGATTTCACCCCACAGCGTACTGACTGCTGTTAAAGGTCAGCCTGCTCCTATGCATTTGTTCGAAGTGCCACCTCGTTTGTGAGTACCTGTTCAACACCTGTTGTTGCTTTCTGCCTTTACATTTGTTTGTACGATATCACACCATGAGGCGCCCTCTTGTTTTTGTCTTTACATTTTAATTTGTAGTTTTATGTAATTTTAGTATAAAAGTTAGGTTAGATTAATTTTTATTTTAATATAGTTTAATGTAATTTTAGTATAACAGTTAGGTTAGATTAATTATTAATTTAATATAGTTCAATGTAATTTTATTATAATAGTTAGGGTAGGTTAATTATTAGTTTAATATAGTTTAATGTAATTTTATTATAATAGTTAGGGTAGGTTAATTATTAGTTTAATATAGTTGAATGTAATTTTAAAGGTAAGTTTAAATTTATTATAAGATAGGGATTAGTTAATATTTAATATAAAGTTAGCGGGTTGTTAGGTTTAGGGGTTAATAGGCTAATTTAGTTTATGCCGATGTGGGGGACTGGTGGTTTAGGGATTAATAACTTTATGTAGGTGGCGGCGGTGTCGGGTGGCATATTAGGGGTTAATAAGTATAATGTAGGTGGCGGCGGTGTAGGGTGCGGCAGATTAGGGGTGTTTAGACTCGGGGCTTATGTTAGAGTGTTAGGTGTAAACATAACTTTTATTCTCCTATAGGAATCAATGGGATATCGGGCAGCAGCGAACATAAGCTTTCGCTGCTTTCAGACTTCCATTGATTCCTATGGCATCCATCCTCCAGGGCAGCGGATTGAAAACCAGGTACGCTGGGCCGGAATAGTGGCGAGCATACCTGCTAGTTATTTGTTAACTAGCAAAAGTAGTCAGATAGTGCCGAATTTGCATTCGGAACATCTGTAGTGACGTAAGCATCGATCTGTGTCGGACTGAGACCGGCGGATCGTATGTTACGTCACAGATTTCTACTTTTGCTGGTCTGTAGGGTTTGATAACTAAGGGGAATCAAGCTCTCCACAATTACGCTGTGGAATTCCAGCATATTTGCGGTTGACGGCTTGATAAATAGGCCCCAAGTACTAATACAAATACTAATACAGGTACTGATACAAATACTGATACAAGTACTGATACAAATACTGATACAAGTACTGATACAAGTACTGATACAAATACCGATACAAGTACTGATACAAGTACTGATACATGTACTGATATAAATACTAATACAAATACCAATACAAGTACTGATACAAATACCAATACAAGTACTGATAGAAATACTTATACAGGTACTGATACAAGTACTGTAACAAATACTGATACAGGTACTGATACAAGTACTGATACAAGTACTGATACAAATACCGATACAAGTACTGATACAAATACTAATACAGGTACTGATACAAATACTAATACAGGTACTGATACAAGTACTGATACAAATACCGATACAAGTACTGATACAAATACTAATACAGGTACTGATACAAGTACTGATACAAATACTGATACAAGAGCTGATACAAATACTTATACCGATACAAGAGCTGATACAAATACTTATACAAGTACTGATACAAATACTAATACAAGTACTGATACAAGAACTGATACAAATACTTATACAGGTACTGATACAAGTACTGATACAAGTACTGATACAAATACTAATACAAGTACTGATACAAGTACTGATACATGTACTGATATAAATACTAATACAGGTACTGATACAAGTACTGATACAAATACCAATACAAGTACTGATAGAAATACTTATACAGGTACTGATACAAGTACTGTAACAAATACTGATACAGGTACTGATACAAATACTGATACAAGTACTGATACAAATACTAATACAGGTACTGATACAAGTACTGATACAAATACCGATACAAGTACTGATACAAGTACTGATACAAATACTGATACAAGTACTGATACAAATACTAATACAGGTACTGATACAATTACTAATACAGGTACTGATACAAGTACTGATACAAATACAGATACAAGTACTGATACAAATACTTATATAGGTACTGATACAAGTACTGATACAAATACTAATACAAGTACTGATACAAGTACTGATACAAATACTTATACAGGTACTGATACAAGTACTGATACAAGTACTGATACAAATACTAATACAAGAACTGATACAAGTACTGATACATGTACTGATATAAATACTAATACAGGTACTGCTGGTCTGTAGGGTATGATAACTAAGGGGAATCAAGCTCTCCACAATTACGCTGTGGAATTCCAGCATATTTGCAGTTGACGGCCTGATAAATAGGCCCCAAGTACTAATACAAATACTAATACAGGTACTGATACAAATACTGATACAAATACCGATAGAAGTACTGATACAAGTACTGATACATGTACTTATATATATACTAATACAGGTACTGATACAAATACCAATACAAGTACTGATAGAAATACTTATACAGGTACTGATACAAGTACTGTAACAAATACTGATACAGGTACTGATACAAATACTGATACAAGTACTAATACAAGTACTGATACAAATACCGATACAAGTACTGATACAAATACTAATACAGGTACTGATATAAATACTAATACAGGTACTGATACAAGTACTGATACAAATACCGATACAAGTACTGATACAAATACTAATACAGGTACTGATACAAGTACTGATACAAATACCGATACAAGAGCTGATACAAATACGTATACAGGTACTGATACAAGTACTGATACAAATACTAATACAAGTACTGATACAAGTACTGATACAAATACTTATACAGGTACTGATACAAGTACTGATACAAGTACTGATACAAATACTAATACAAGTACTGATACAAGTACTGATACATGTACTGATATAAATACTAATACAGGTACTGATACAAGTACTGATACAAATACCAATACAAGTACTGATAGAAATACTTATACAGGTACTGATACAAGTACTGTAACAAATACTGATACAGGTACTGATACAAATACTGATACAAGTACTGATACAAATACTAATACAGGTACTGATACAAGTACTGATACAAATACCGATACAAGTACTGATACAAGTACTGATACAAATACTGATACAAGTACTAATACAAGTACTGATACAAATACCGATACAAGTACTGATACAAACACTTATACAGGTACTGATACAAGTACTGATACAAATACTAATACAAATACTTATACAGGTACTGATACAAGTACTGATACAAATACTGATACAAGTACTGATACAAATACTTATACAGGTACTGATACAAATACTGATACAAATACTTATACAGGTACTGATACCAGTACTGATACAAGTACTGATACAAATACTTATACAGGTACTGATACAAGTACTGATACAAATACTTATGCAGGTATTGATACAAGTACTGATACAAATACTAAATAAAAGACTATTAGCATAGTTGGAAAAGGTATCTTATTTACAAACTGATGTAGGTTTGTTAACCGATTGTAGCTCCGTCCTTACTATGAACTATGGCATGATCAGATGGGTGTCTCAGTTAATGATAGGAAGTGCGTGATTGGGTATACACCTTAGGAGGATATGAAACAAAAAAGGAGAGTTAATGCGCGATTGGGTATGTCTTTGAGAAATGTCAACGTCCTGTGGGGGGTGTGAGCTCGTTATCAAGACCTTGGGGCATTTGTATCAAGCTCCGTATGGAGCTTGAAGTCCCGTGTTTCTGGCGAGCCTGCAGGCTCGCCAGAAACAGCAGTTATGAAGCAGCGGTCACAAAGAACACTGCTCCATAACTTGTCCGCCTGCTCTGAGCAGGTGGACAGACATCGCCGGAAATCAACCCGATCTAATACGATCGGGTTGATTGACACCCCCTGCTGGCGGCCTATTGGCCGCGAGTCTGCAGGGGGCGGCGTTGCACCAGCAGCTCTTGTGAGCTGCTGGTGCAATGCTGAATACGGCAAGCGTATTGCTCGCCGTATTCAGCGAGGTCTGGTGGACCTGATCCGCACTGTCGGATCAGGTCCGCCAGACCTTGATAACTATGGGCCGTAGTGTAGTGTAAATGACATCAAAGGCAAATCAAAGCAAACATTCCATTTTCATTTTTCATGTGCAATTTTAAAAAATCCACAATCCTTTTATTATCAAATTGACTTTGTCTTGGTCTCCTTCCCATGAGAGCATACTGAGATGTACTTGTGAGTGTGCATGTGTCTTGTGCACTATATACATGATCTTATTTTAAAGGCATAGTATCAAACACAGCTGCCATACAGTGTTTATGACATGTGCATGCTTCTAAATCTACCTCAGTATGCTCTCATGTAAAGGAACTACATTTCAACAAATGATACCAAGAGAACCCTAATTAATAATAAAAGTGAACCGGATTTTTTTTTTTTTTAAATTGCCCTCTCTGAATCCTGAACATTTTTAATTCTGACTTATTTCCCCCTTTGAGCAAAATTGAGAAATTACTCTCTTAAAATAGCAGTAATAACACATTTTACTCTGGCTCTGGTATGGAGTGGACAATTCAGACAGGTGCAAATTATTTCCTTTATATTCCAATTTTAAACTAAGCTTTCCAGCCAAGTGCCGTTGGTGCCAAAATCTGCCAACAGTAAATCAAGGATTTATTTTTACATGGAGAAAATGACACATTGCAGCCACGATTTAGCTTCACAGCAATGGGCCAGTTTGTCCCAGCATGAACCAGTGTACTGAAAAGCTATGTTCAGTGGGAGACTTTCCTAGTTACACAACCAGAGTGATAGAAGGAACGATGCCTAGAATATGTTTTACCTTTGTAAGAGCAAACATGGGAATGTGGGACACAAAATATTTCCACACAATGTGCAGTAACTGGATCTTGTATTGCTGATGATTAGTTAGACTGGAACGGAGAGTATAGGTTGGTACATTAAATTCATAAAGGGACACTAAAGTAAAAATGATTCAGATAAAGCACAGAATTTAAAACAACTTTCCAATATACTTCCATTATCAAAACTTGCACAATATTTTTATATGCACACTTTCTGAGGCTCCAGCCCCTACTGAGCATGTGCAGAAGTACAGTATATATGCATATGCATTTTGTGATTGGCTAGTAGATGTCACATGATACAGGGAGAGGGGACATTGGATTAACGTTGAAATTTCCAGAAAATATTCTACTCACTCTCATTTCAAATTCAAAAGTGCTACAGCATTGTCTTTTTATTGTGCATATGTCATTTATTCAAATCTTCTGTATTTAGTGGTCCCCTTTGAGTGCTAAGCACTTTCCCACCTGGGTACTAAGCTTTTTTAAGTATTTTTTTTCTGATACCCAAGACTTACACTGTTGGAAAGGTTATACGATTACCTTTCCAATGGTGGGTCTCGGGTGTCTGTAGCTGCTTAAATGCCTGAGATACAGGCTTCTAAGCAGCATGCCCCTGCTCCTATACTTAACATTGTTAAGTATAAATAAAGTTACGCGGTGACGTCATATTGTGCGTGATGTCACTGTGCATAATGTGAAGGAGAGGTTGGGAGCCCCCAGATCTCCCTCAAGGTGGGAAAGTGCTAGCGATGGCTCTGAGCCGTTGTTAGCACCAGAGTGGGAAACTCTGCGACGGCTGAGAGCCATCGTTAGCACTCAAGGGGTTAAATCAGGGTTCTTCACACTTTTTTCCCCAATACCCAGTGCCATGATATCACATACCTTCGTGATCCTATTATTATGCTTAGTCTAAAAAATTATGAAGTTATATACAACACGATAGCTGCAATTTATGGCAAAGTGACTAAAATGAGTGTGTTCTTTATTCCTGATTGCAGTCAAACTACAACAAAAAAGTGTTGTAAAAGGTAATAACACACACATACACGCACAAACACTCTCTCATACAACACAAACACAACACACACACTCTCATACAACACACACCCTCATACAGCACACATCCTCATACAAAACACACCCTCATACAACACACACACACGCTGTCATAAAAACACACACGCTCATACAGCACACATCCTCATACAAAACACACCCTCATACAACACACACACACATTCTCATACAACACACACACACACACACACTGTCATACAACACACACATACACACACTCTCATAAAACACACACCCTCATACAGCACACATCCTCATACAAAACACACCCTCATACACATACACTCTCATACAACACACACACATACAATTGTATGCAAAAGTTTAGGCACCCCTGACAATTTCCATGATTTTCATTTATAAATAATTGGGTGTTTTTAACAGCAATTTCATTTTGATCTATCAAATAACTGAAGGACACATTAATATTCAGTAGTGAAATGAGGTGTATTGGATTAACAGAAAATGTGCAATATGCATCAAAATGAAATTAGACAGGTGCATAAATTTGGACACCCCAACAGAAATATTGCATCAATATTTAGTAGAGCCTCCTTTAGCAGAAATAACAGCCTCTAGACGCTTCCTATAGCCTGTAATGATTGTCTGGATTCTGAATGAAGGTATTTTGGACCATTCCTCCTTGCAAAACATCTCCAGTTCAGACAGCCTGCTTCAAATCACCCCACAGATTTTCAATGATATTAAGGTCTGGGGACTGGGATGGCCATTCCAGAACATTGTATCTGTGCAAAGGAGGGCTACCAAAATGGTACATGGTCTAAAAAATAAAACTTACCAGGATAGGCTCAATGACCTAAATATGTATAGCTTAGAGGAGAGAAGGGAAAGAGGTGATATGATAGCAACTTTCAAGTACATTAAAGGGTTTAGTAAAACTGAGGCTGTGGGTATTTTACATAAAATGGAAAATTCAAGAACAAGGGGTCATGAGCTCAAGCTAAAGGGTAGTAGATTCAGGAGTAATTTGAGGAAGCACTTCTTTACAGAAAGAGTGATTGATTTATGGAATAAACTTCCTCAAGAGGTAGTAGCAACAAACACTGTGGGGGACTTTAAAAATGCATGGGACAAGCATAGGGCTATCCTACGAACTAGATAAGTTTATACTGTTAGGTAAGGTGGGGCAGACTTGCTGGGCCTATGGCTCTTATCTGCCGTCAATATCTATGTTTCTATGTTTCTATGTTTCCTCTGCATAAATGCCAGAGTAGATTTTGAGCAGTGTTTTGGTCGTTGTCTTGTTGAAATATCCAGCCCCGGCGTAACTTCAACTTTGTGACTGATTCCTCAACATTATTCTCAAGTATCTGCTGATATTGAGTGGAATCCATGCAACCCTCAACTTTAACAAGATTCCCAGTACCGGCCCTGGCCACACAGCCCCACAGTATGATGTAACACCCACCAAATTTTACTGTGGGTAGCAAGTGTTTGTCTTGGAACACTGTGTTCTTTTGCCGCCATGCATAACGCCCCTTGTTATGACCAAATAACTCAATCTTTGTTTCATCAGTCCACAGCACCTTCTTCCAAAATGAAGCTGACTTGTCCAAATGTGCGTTTGCATACCTCAAGCGACTGTAGCGTGTGTGCAGAAAAGGCTTCTTCTGCATCACTCTCCCATACAGCTTCTCCTTGTGCAAAGTGCGCTGAATTGTTGAACGATGCACAGTAACACCATCTGCAGCAATATGATGTTGCAGGTCTTTGGAGGTGGTCTGTGGGCTGTTTTTGACCGTTCTCACCATCCTTTGCCTTTGCCTCTCCGATATTTTACTTGGCCTGCCCCTTCTGACCTTAACCAGAACTGTGCCTGTGGTCTTCCATATCATCACTATGTTCCTCACAGTGGACACTGACAGCTTAAATCTCTGTGATAGCTTTTTGTAGCCTTCCCCTAAACCATAATGTTGAACAATCTTTGTTTTCAGGTCATTTGAGAGTTGTTTTGAGGCCCCCATGTTGCCACTCTTCAGAAGAGAGTCAAAGCGAACAACAACTTGCATTTGGCCACCTTAAATAAATTTTCTCATGATTGGATGCACCTGTCTATGAAGATCAAGGCTTAATGGGCTCACTAAAGCAATTGTGTGTTCCAATTTATCAGTGCTAGGTAGTTACAGGTATTCAAATCAACAAAATGACAAGGGTGCCCAAATGTATGCACCTGTCTAATTTTGTTTTGATGCATATTGCACATTTTCTGTAAATCCAATAAACCTCATTTCACTACTGAAATATTACTGTGTCCTTCAGTTATTTGATAGATCAAAATTAAATTGCTGATTCAAACACCCAATTATTTATAAATGAAAATCATGGAAATTGTCAGGGGTGCCTAAACTTTTGCATATAACTGTGTATTCTGATACAACACACACACATACACTCTCATACAACACACAGAAACACATACACTCTAATACACACAAACATACATACATTCTCATGCAACACACACACACATGCTCTCATACAACAGACACACATATATATTCTGATACAACACACACACATATATATTCTGAAACACCACACACACATATACTCTCATACAACACATACACATTCACATATATTCTGATACAACAGACACACATACACTCTCATACAACACACACACACATACATACATTCTCATGCAACACACACATACACACACACACACCCTCTCATACAACACACACACAAATATTCTGATACAAACCACACACACACAACACACACATATATATTCTGAAACAATACACACACATACACTCTCATACAACACATACACTATCATACAACACACACACATACACATATATTCTGATACAACACACACACATACACTCATACAACACACACACATACATACACTCTCATACAACACATACACATACACATATATTCTGAAACATCATACACACATACACTCTCATACAACACAAACACACACACATACACTATCATACAACACACACACATATATTCTGATACAACACACACACGCTCTCATACAACACACACACATACATACACTCTCATACAACACACACACACAGACACATACACTCTCATACAACACACACACATACACTCTCATACAACACACACACATACACTCTCATACAACAAACACACATACATACTCTCATACAACACACACACATATATTCTTATACAACACACACATACACTCTCATACAACACACACACATACATACACTCTCATACAACACACACACACATACTCTTTCATACAACACACACACACACACACATACACTCTCATACAGCACACACACATACTCTCATACAACAAACACACATACATACTCTCAAACAACACACACACACACATATATTCTGATACAACACACACACATACAATCTCATACAACACACATCCTCATACAGCACACACCCTCATACAACACACATACACACACAACACACACACACATAGACTCTCATACAACACACACACATATATATTCTGATACAACACACACACATACACTCTCATAAAACACACGCACATACATACACTCTCATACAACACACACATATATTTTGATACAACACACACACACACTCATACAAGACATATACACTCTCATACAACACACACACACACACACACACACACAGACACACACATATATTCTGATACACCATACACACATACACTCTCATACATCACACACATACACTCATACAGCACAGCACACACACATACAACACACACACACACACAGACACACACATATTCTGATACAACACACACACACACATATATTCTGATACAAGACACACACATACACTCTCATACAACACACACACACACACATACAACACACACACACTCTCATACAACACATACACATATATTCTGATACAACAGACACACATACACTCTCATACAACACACATCCTCATACAGCACACACCCTCATACAACACACACACACATACAGCACACACACACATACACTCTAATACAATACAATACAATACAACATACAACAAACACACATACATACTCTCATACAACACATATATTCTGATGCAACACACACACATACACTCTCATACAACACACACACACACACATACATACACTATCATACAACACACACACATACACTCTCATACAACACACATCCTCATACAGCACACACCCTAATACAGCACACACACATACAACACACACACACACATACACTCTAATACAAAACACACACCTACTCTCTCATACAACAAACACACATATACATACACTCTAATACAACACACACTCTCATACAACACACACACACATATACATTCTGATACAACACACACACATACACTCTCATACAACACACACACACACATATACATTCTGATACAACACACACACACACACTCTCATACAACACACACACATATATTCTGATACAACACACACACATATTCTAATACAACACACACATACACTCTCATACAACACACACACACACACATACATACACTCATTCAACATACACACACACTTATATTCTGATACAACACATACATACACTCTCATACAACACACACAAACACATATATATACTGATACAACACACACACACATATATATTCTGATACAACACACACACACATATATTCTGATACAACACACACACATACACTCTCATAGAACACACACCCTCATACAAAACACACTCTCATACAACACACACAAATGCATACACTCTCATACAACACCCACACACACATACATTCTCATACAACACACACTCTCATACAACACACACACATACACTCTCATACAGCGCACACACACATTCTGATACAACACACACACATACACTCTCATACAACACACACACATACATATATATTCTGATACAACACACACACACACATATATTCTGATACAACACACACACACACACACACACACTGTGTGTCAGGGTGCCAGGAAGCAGACTGAGATGAGAAGTGCAAAAATAATCACACCTTTATTAATAACAAAAAAATAATAAAAAGTCCACAAGTCAAATAACAAGCCAGGAGTCAAAACTAGAGCTGGTAGTCAGACGAGCCGAGTCAGGAGCCAAAGCGAATAGTCAGACGAGCCAGAATCAGGAAGAAGGAAACCAGCAGTGTCAGGAACAAGCCAGGGATCAGGAACCAGGAAGGACGTCAGGCAGCCAGGTACTACACAAGAACTCTCACAAACAGGTCTGAGATAACACAAAGGCAAAGCATACTGAACAGAGGCCCTTTAAATAATAAGTGATGACATCACAATTCTGAGACTGCATCCTGCCTCACATGGATGATGCACACCAGTCTGTCCATAAAAGGAAGTGCAGGAAATGAGCAGCATCCCCCACAATGCACCATAGTCAGGAAGAGAGGTGAGTAAAATGGCTGCCAGCAGCACATGGCAAACAACAGGGAAAAAACCCTGACAACATGGTGTTGCGACCCAGTAATGGGTCCTGACCTGTAGTTTGAAGAACCCTGCTTTAAATGTACATTGTAAAATGTGCTCCTAATGCGCCATTTTACCTACGGGAGTGTATTTAATTGTTTGCAAAC
>NC_069500.1:31664561-31699561 GCF_027579735.1 Bombina bombina | reverse complement strand
ATCCCTTTAAAATGAACTGCTAAAAGCAGTTATAAGGGATTAAAGTTGCCGGGTGTGGGGTGTAAAAGTCAATAGAATGCAAGCTCAATCTGATTGGCTGATTGGATCAGCCAATCGGATTGAACTTGAATCTGAATTTTTCCTACCTTAATTCCGATTGGCTGATAGAATCCTATCAGCCAATCGGAATTTGAGGGACGCCATCTTGGATGACGTCCCTTAAATGAACCGTCATTCGTCGGGAAATCGTCGGCCAGGATGGATGTTCTGCGTCGGCGGGATGAAGATGGATCCGGAAGAAAGAAGATTGAAGATGCCGCTTGATAGAAGACTTCAGCCTGATGATGGAGCTATTCAGCGCCCGCTTGGCTCAAGACTTCAGCCCGGTGATGGACCTCTTCAGCGCCCGCTTGGATCAAGATTTCAGCCCAATGATGGACCTCTACAGCGCCCGCTTGGATCAAGACTTCAGCCCGATGATGGACCTCTTTAGCCCCCGCTTGGGCTTGGATGAAGATTTCGGAGCCTCCTCTGGACGGATCGGTGATACCCGGCGTGGTGAAGATAAGGTAGGATGATCTTCAGGGGCTTAGTGTTAGGTTTATTTAAGGGGGGTTTGGGTTAGATTAGGGGTATGTGGGTGGTGGGTTGTAATGTTGGGGGGGTATTGCATGTTTTTTTTTACAGGCAAAAGAGCAGAATTCTTTGGGTCATGCCCCGCAAAAGGCCCTTTTAAGGGCTGGTAAGGTAAAAAGAGCTTTTCTATTTTTATTTTAGAATAGGGTAGGGCATTTTTTTTATTTTGGGGGGCTTTGTTATTTTATTAGGGTGCTTAGAGTAGGTGTAATTAGCTTACAATTGTTGTAATATTTTTCTAATGTTTGTAAATTATTTTTTTATTTTTTGTAACAGTTCTTTTTTGTATTTTTTGTACTTTAGTTAGTTTATTTAATTGTATTTATTTGTAGTTATTTGTATGTAATTAATTTATTGATAGTGTAGTGTTAGGTTTAATTGTAACTTAGGTTAGGATTTATTTTACAGGTAATTTTGTAATTATTTTAACTAGGTAGCTATTAAATAGTTCTTAACTATTTAATAGCTATTGTACCTGGTTAAAATAAATACAAAGTTACCTGTAAAATAAATATTAATCCTAAAATAGCTACAATATAATTATAATTTATATTGTAGTTATATTAGGGTTTATTTTACAGGTAAGTATTTAGCTTTAAATAGGAATAATTTATTTAATAAGAGTTCATTTATTTTGTTAGATAAAAATTATATTTAACTTAGGGGGGTGTTAGGGTTAGACTTAGCTTTAGGGGTTAATAAATTTATTAGAGTAGCGGTGAGGTCCGGTCGGCAGATTAGGGGTTAATACTTGAATTTAGGTGTCGGTGATGTTAGGGAGGGCAGATTAGGGGTTAATGCTATTTATTATAGGGTTATTGAGGCGAGAGTGAGGCGGATTAGGGGTTAATACATTTATTATAGTAGCGGTGAGGTCCGGTCGGCAGATTAGGGGTTAATAAGTGTAAGTAGGTATCGGCGACGTTGGGGGGGGGCAGATTAGGGGGTAATAAATATAATATAGGGGTCGGCGGGGGTTAGGGGCAGCAGATTAGGGGTACATAGGGATAACGTAGGTGGCGGCGGTGTGCGGTCGGCTGATTAGGGGTTAAATTTTTTTTAATAGAGTGGCGGCGATGTGGGGGGGGGGCCTCGGTTTAGGGGTACATAGGTAGTTTATGGGTGTTAGTGTGCTTTAGAGCACAGTAGTTAAGAGCTTTATGAACCGGCGTTAGCCCAGAAAGCTCTTAACTCCTGGCTTTTTGCTGCGGCTGGAGTTTTGTCGTTCTAACGCTCACTTTAGCCAAGACTCTAAATACCGGCGTTAGGAAGATCCCATTGAAAAGATAGGATACACAATTGATGTAAGGGGATCTGCAGTATGGAACAGTCGCGGCTGGAAAGTGAGCATTAGACCATTAACTACAATACTCTAAATACCAGCGGGCGGCCAAAACCAGCGTTAGGAGCCCCTAACGCTGGTTTTGACAGCTAACACAGAACTCTAAATCTAGCGGTTAGTTTGGTATAAAGGATAACCGAGTTAACAGTTTTATTCATCCTGTGTGCTGGGGGTCTTGTGATTCTGAGGGTACTGGGGGTGGTTTGGCTACATATTAATTCAGGATGGTACTTTCCTATGGTTCTCGATGCATTTCTGATATTTGAGCACAGAAGAGTGTACACCCCCAGATATTTTTTAGGATTTTGTATTGGTTCTTGGGTTGATTTTCAATCTGCATGTAAATTAGTGCTGTAGTTAAAGTATTTGTGAGCAGACATTGAGGCCTATCTATCAAAGTGTCAACCGCAAATACGCCGGAATTCCGCATCGCAATTGTTGCGAGATTGATCCAACCTAGTTATCAAAGCCTACAGACTGGCAAATGTTGAAATTCGTGACGTAATATATGAACCGGCGATCTCAATCCAACGCAGATTGATGCTTACATCATTACAGATGTTCCGAATACACATTCGAATCTATCTGACACTTTTTCCCAGTTATCAAACTTTTAACAGGTACGCTCGCGTCTTTTCCGGTTTTGAATCCACCACCCTGGAGGCCGCGGATGCCATAAAAATCAATGGGAGTCTGAAAGCAGCGAAAGCTTATGTTCAATGCTGCAAGACAAAGAAATATAACCCATTGATTTCTAAGGTAGAAAACAAGTAACGTTTACACCTAACACCCTAACATAAACCCCGAGTCTAAACACCCCTAATCTGCCGCCCGACATCGCTGCAACCTAAATAAAATGTATTAACCCCTATTTCAGCGCTCCCCGCCACCGCCGCCACTAAATAAACATATTAACCCCTAAACCTCTGGCCTCCCACATCACCACCACTAACTAAACCGATTAATCCCCAAACCGTCAGCACACATCGTCAAAAAATAAATTAAGCTTGCATTGAAGTTCCAGTTTACTGCAGCGACCATATGAAGAGGATGCTCGACGCCGGATGTCTTCAGGATGGACCCGCTCCGCGCCGGATGGATGAAGATAGAAGATGCCGTCTGGATGAACACTTCTTGCCGCCTGGATGAGGACTTTGACGGCTGGATAAAGATGGAAGAGGCCGTCTGGATGAAGACTTCTTGCTGCCTGGATGAGGACTTCTCCGGCTGGATGGATCCTTAAAGCGGGACTTCAAAAACTGTAAGTGGATCGTCAGGGGTTAGTGTTAGGTTTTTTTAAGGGTTTTTTGGGTGGGTTTAATTTTTAGATTAGGGTCTGGGCATGTAAAAGAGCTAAATGACCTTTTAAGGGCAATGTACATACAAATGCCTTTTCAGGGCAATGGGGAGCTTAGGTTATTTTAGATTTTTTATTTGGGGGGGTTGGTTGGATGGGTGGTGGGTTTAACTGTTGGGGGTGTTTGTATTTTTTTGCAATGTAAAAGAGCTGTTATCTTTAGGGCAATGCCCCACAAAAGGCCCTTTTAAGGGCCATTGGTAGTTTCTTGTAGGCTAGGGGTTTTTTTTATTTTGGGGGGGCTTTTTTATTTTGATAGGTCTATAAGATTAGGTGTAATTCTTTTTTATTTTTGATAATTAGTTTTTTTATTTTTCATAATTTAGTGTTTGTTTTTTTGTAACTTAGTGTTTGTATTTTTCTGTAATTTAGTACTTTTAATAATGTTTAATTGTATATTTAATTAATTTGTGTAGGGTTAGGTTTCTTTAATATGTAATTTAGTTTATTTAATTGGTAGTTAAATTTAATTGTAGTATAATAGTTAGGGTAGGTTAATTAATAGTTTAAAATAGTTTATTTTAATTCTACAGGTAAGTTTTAATTTAGATTAAGATAGCGATGTTGTAATTTTAATTTAAAATTAGGGGGTTGTTAGGTTTAGGGGTTAATAGCTTAATTTAGTTTTTGATGATATGGGGGGCTAACTGTTTAAGGGTTAATAGGTTTAGTTAGTGGAAGTGATGTGTGAGGCCAGAGGTTTAGGGGTTAATACGTTTATTTAGTGGCGGGGGTGTCGGGGAGCAGTGGGATAGGGGTTAATAACTTTATTTAGGTTATGTTGATGTCGGGGAGCGGTGGGATAGGGGTTAATAACTTTATTTAGGTTGTGGCGATGTCGGGGAGCGGTGGGATAGGGGTTAATAACTTTATTTAGGTTGTGGCGATGTCGGGGAGCGGTGGGATAGGGGTTAATAACTTTATTTAGGTTGCGACAATGTTGGAGAGCTGTGGGATAGGGGTTAAATATTTTAGTATAGTGGCGGCGTTTAGTGACAGGGTATAAAAAGAAGTTAGGAAAAAGCTGAATAGACGCGAGATTGATGACTGCTAGTTAACAACAGTCCGATTCTCATTGCGCCGTACTTGGTGCGCAGCTTTTTGCTCGATTTTTTCATAAATAAGGAGAGCGTATCGAGCTATGCGGCCGCGATTTTAGGCGATATTAGGCGAGCGTATTGATCCCGGCAAATGCAACATAGTTGACGCTTTGATAGTTATCCCCCATTGTAGGTTTTGAAGGGGAATGGTGAGAAATAGTCTTAGAATGATGTGAATGATGTTGCAATATAGATTATTTTATGTTAATTCTTTCTGGAGCATTAGGGAACCTTCATTTCAGTTAAATACTGACCTTAAAGGGACATGAAACTCCACATTTTTGTTTCCTGATTCAGACATGGGGTATTCAGCCTCTACGAGCTGTTTCCGCGCGAGCCCTCAGGCTCGACGGAAGCAGGAGTTAAGAAGTCTTAAAACTGCTGCTCCTTTACTCGTCGGCCACCTTAGAGGAGGTGGACAGTGATCAGCCTGATCGGATACGATTGGGTTGATTGACACCCCCTGCTAGCGGCCAAAAGGAATGCTTGTGCAATGATAAATGCAGACAGCGTATGCTGTCGGCATTTATCAATGTAGGGCGGACATGATCCGCTACAGCATATCATGTCTGCCCTAACATGATAAATCGGCCCCAGAGCATGCAATTTTAAACAACTTTCTAATTTACATCCATTATCAATTTTGCCTCATTCTCTTGGTATCCTTTATTAAAGGAGCAGCAATGCACTACTGGGATTTCTCTCGATAAGCCAATGATAACGATTCATATTTGTGCAGCCACCAATCAGAAGCTACCTCCCAGCTTCTGAGCCTACCTAGTTATACATTTCAAAAATGGATACTAAAAGAACAAAGCAAAGTAGGTAATAGAAAGTTGTTTAAAACTGTAAGCTGCATCTAAACTATGAAATATTTTGAGGGGGTTTAATGTCATGAGATGCGTTATAAGTAGAGTACTATAAACACAATGGTGAAAAACGATATGGATGGGCTGATTAGGAAGATCACTTTTATTAATAATGTTTAGATGGCATCAACAATGGGTTAACATGTAGTTTATAAAACACCCGCTTATTTTTGCTGTAAATGCTGATTTTTTAACACCACTAGAAATGTTCTAATATTTATGTGAGAGGTTGATATCTAAACACATTCAAATTACGTATGATTTATTTTTGTCTGAAGAAAAATAAAAGCTGTTCAAATTTAAATTGGATGTAACGAAGTAGTATCATTTGCGTATTTCCTACGGATGCTGATTGGCTGATAATTATCTCCTACTGATGCTGATTGGCTGATAATTATATTCTACTGATGCTGATTGGCTGATAATTATCTCCTACTGATGTTGATTGTCTGGTAATTACTTCCTATTGATGCTATTGATAGATAAGTAGTTCCTGATAATAATTATGGTTTAACACTGCTCTGTTGTGTGAATTGTAGAAATAAATTGATTAAAGTGTCCTTATAGATAGTGATAACATTCAGTTTTGTAGGTTTTTCAGGTCAACACTAAACCATATTTACTTGTAAGTTACTTAAAGTCTGATGAATAAAGAAGTTGTTTTATTTATATAAAAAGTACATTTTCTATAACTTTGGTTATTGGCCGAACTCATATCACACTTATAGGTTCCCTGGGCTAAGAATTAATAAGGATCCAGCATCACTAATCTGGATTTTCTCTTTGAAGTCTCATGGTTCTGTTTCTTGTAGATGGATGAGTAAAGCAGCTTGCTCCGTTACATGCTGTCTGATCCCTGTCTGTAATTATCCTTTGCCTGCAGTAAGATTGTACTAATCTGCTGTACGGCTTGTCGAGAGATTCACTGTCTTATTGTCTGAGAACTGTGCAGGAAATCACTGTTCTAAAGAGCTAACAATCAATCAAGTGTCACCAAATGAAAAACTGCATTGAGGTCATTTAAGTGAACTATTTAAATGATGTTAAAGCTAAAGAAGGTTACAGGGAAATATTATTCTGTAAAACTCTATAGAGGGAGAAGTACAATAAATCTAATTTATAATGAGGAGAATGTGATTTATATCTTCATATGGTATATAAAAGGTACATAACCTCATTCTGCTGAGGTGCAACGCTAGAAGCACAAACACAGACTTTATTTCCAGCTCTGCAGTTTGGGCAGATGTGAGAACAGTTGATTGTAGATTTTGTTTTCCCAACACATCTTAGATCAGAAAGTCGCCTTACGTTTCTAAGGGTGGCTGAAGTCGCCATTCATAGGGATAACACTGGGTTAGGGAATTTACTCTCTGTTAGAATCATATACATTGATAATAATCTGGCAGCAGAGACAAAATAATTGTCATGGTTGGACAATGCAATCTGCCCAAGAGTGTCCCAAGAGTCTGCCCAATAGCACACAAGCTTTACGTTGTTGTAAAAAGTGTCAACAATGCATACAAATTATATAACACATCAAATAGACCTAGTTCTGCATCTTAAAGGGACAGTGAACTGAGAATTTAATTCCCCACAAAAGCCAAGATTACAAGAGTGCAATCAAGAAGCGCGAGATTGCAATATTTTTACCACTAGAACCTGTATTTTGTGCAGTGGGAACTTAGGTTTCTTAAAATTAAGTTGCTTGTTAGTTTCAATGGTAGAGATTGCACTTTCTTTTTTTTTTTTTTTTACAAAATATGTTTAACAGTTTGAGAAATAAAACATAAAAGATGCAGACATTTTCTTTTTTTAATCAAGACATCCTGTGCTGTTAATCTTGTTTCAAGACCAAAACTTTGTCAAATTAACAAACGTTAGAAACAATATATAATGAACAATTTTACAGTATAATGGATAGTTTTGCTTTATTTTGGAAGGGAAAAAGTAAATTTCACACATGTAAATTGCTATTGTCATTTTTACTTCATACGATGGTATTGATGTCAATGCCTGTATTGTAAGGAACCACCATTGTATTAGTGATTTGTATAACGTGAAACGGTGAGACCTGTTAATTTCACATTAAATAAAAATAAAATTATCTCATTTAAATGTTTTTACACAATTGATAAAGTGAACCAAATAAAAATGTGCACAAACCTATACACAAATTATACAAACCCAAAACAATATCA
Organism: Bombina bombina; assembly: GCF_027579735.1. Lineage (NCBI taxonomy): Eukaryota > Metazoa > Chordata > Amphibia > Anura > Bombinatoridae > Bombina > Bombina bombina. The sequence continues at coordinate 31,692,059 of NC_069500.1, read as the reverse complement.
CAAACTGTCAGATGCAGGTTTACAGCAGTCTTTTTACAAACAGTCAATATGTTTCTTTAAAAAGAAAGAGAAAAAACCCACAATAGCGTGAAACTGTTACAATAACGAATCCTGTACGGACAAAAGCTGACCAGTTATAAGGAAAACACAGGGCAAAACTGCATATAAAGTGGTCACGGATACGGGATACAAAGTATTAGTTTATTAAAAAAATAAATCTTATGGCTTACAATAATCACCAAGGGCTCAGAGTACATGTGCACTGCAATACATTAATGTGTGTTAGTCTGAGACATCAGACCAAAATGTGCTCCGCACAGTGTACAGTATCAATGCCGTATAAACGCCCCTACTCGTGACCAGCCAAAAGGAGTCTACAATACTTATCAAAGAGATCAGAGTTTATCGTGGGTGTTTGAGAGCATCAGTAAAACACATCAACATATATTACTAAGTACAGTTACACTCATAATAATATCATCTAATAAAAAATATTCACAAGAAATATTGCACAAAAAAGTTATAAGGCTAAAAGGTATGTACATATGTATTTATGTATTTATATGTGTATATATTTATGTATGTATTTATGTGTATATATGTATTTATGTATTTATATGTGTATATATGTATGTATGTATGTATTTATGTGTATATATGTATGTATGTATGTATTTATATGTGTATATATGTTTGTATGTATTTATATGTGTATATATGTATGTATGTATTTATATGTGTATATATGTATGTATGTATTTATATGTGTATATATGTATTTATGTATTTATATGTGTATATATGTATTTATATGTGTATATGTATGTATGTATTTATATGTGTATATATATGTATGTATGTATTTATATGTGTATATATATATATATGTATGTATGTATTTATATGTGTATATATATGTATGTATGTATTTATATGTGTATATATATATGTATGTATGTATTTATATGTGTATATATGTATGTATGTATTTATATGTGTATATATGTATGTATGTATTTATATGTATATATGTATTTATTAACATATAAACACATAAATACATGTGTATAAATATATAGGTGTATTGGAACCTTTTGCAGTTAAGTAGATGACAACATGTAAAACACATTTATGCAATACACATATTTAATAAAGTGTTTGTGTATTTACTGTAAATATTTCACATGCCAATGTTCTGCACATAGCAGAATATGTTCTATGTATTTATATAAATATACTGTATATAAAATATATATAAATATATATAAATATACTGTATATAAATATATATAAATATATATAAATATGTATAAATATACTGTATATAAATATATATAAATATACTATATATAAATATATATATATATATATATATATATATATATATATATATATATATATATATATATATATATATATATATATCTAAATTCAGAGTAGGTGTTTTTGCTTTGTCTTTTTATTATGCACCTGTTAATTATGCAGTTCTGCTGCATTGAGGGGTCCTTTAACTAAAAAGACACACATTTAGTATTAGGCAGTCATTACTGAATCATGTTTAAAGGGACAGTCTAGCCAAAATTAAACTTTCATGATTCAGATAGGGCATGCAATTTTAAACAACTTTCTAATTTACTTCTATTATCTAATTTGCTCAATTCTTTAGATATCCTTTGTTGAAAAAATAGAAATGCACATATGTGAGCCAATCACACAAGGCCTTTAAGTGCAGTAACCAATCAGCAGCTACTGAGCATATCTAGATATGCTTTTCAGCAAGTGATATCAAGAGAATGAAGCAAATTAGATAATAGAAGTAAATTAGAAAATTGTTTAAAATGACATGCTCTTTCTAAATCACGAAAGAAAAAAATTGGGTTTCATGTCCCTTTAACTTTTGCTTTGGCCACATATTTTTGCCACTTCAAGGTCTGTGAAAGCCCATATGAAAGCCAATGAAGTCTCTGTTTTTTAGATGTTGTTGTATGGCTGATTAATTGGGGTCTTTGATGGAAAAACAAAATGAAGATTAAAGGGACAGTCTACTCAAAATTAAACTTTCCAATTTACTTTTATTATCAAATATGTTTTGTTATCCTTGTATTTTTGTTGTTGAAACCTTAGCCTAGGTAGGCTGATATGCTAATTTCTGAACCCTTAAAGGCTGCCTCTTACCTCAGTGCATTTTGACAGTTTTACAGCTAGACAGCACTAGTTCATGTGTGCCATATAGATAACTGCTCACTTCCGTGTAGTTACTTAGGAGTCAGTAAGCCCTAATTGGCTAAAATACAAGTCTGTCAAAAGAACTGAAAAAAGGGCATTCTTCAGAGGTTTAGATACAAGGTAATCGCAGAGTTAAAAATAACATTATTATAACTGTGTTAGTTAATAGTTATGCAAAACTGGGGAATGGATAATAAAGGGATTATCTCTCTTTTTAAACAATAACAATTCTGGAGTAGACTGTCCCTTTAAATAACTGCTAACCTTTTGGATACCATCTTAAATACAAGATGCCAGCATGTAAATATACATAAAGACGATAAATATGATTAGTATTATAGCGTTCATATACAGTCAGGGGTATATACACAAATACTTCAAAAGGATCAGTTTACATAGTAGTTCCTGTTAATAAACCTCTTGGCTACGTGAGACGGCTGCAATGCTGGGCTGCACTTACGTCTGCAATTGCTCCTTCCTGAATAAATGCAGAGAGGAGAGCCGAGAATCATTTCATGTTATATGACGAAGCCACAAGCTACAAATGATCTGTATAAGCCCAGAGGTTTTACCATTTGCTGATAACATCTTCCATCGTTATGAAATATAGGAAACTACTTATCTTTATTTCAAAAAATAAAATCTCATCTTACATATTTATACAGATGTGGGGGCTAAAAAAAGAATATTCAGTTGGCAATGACAAAGCAATAGCTTATTTTTTTATTTTTTTTCTGTAGGAATAAATGTTTTTTGTAATTTATGTAAAGGTTCTTCTGTATTATAAACTAAGCTGGAAATAAAACCTAAATGGTCACTTTTATTGCAAAAATAATCCTATATAATAAAAGGCCAAGTGTGTTTGTCCGAAGCTGTCATGCGCAGTAGAGACAGCACGAGGACAAACACACCTTGCCTTTGAGTCCCTAGATGACCTGCGGCAGAAGTGGGCGTGGCCGGGCATGAGCGGGGGCCATGGCTGGCATGAAGAGGGCATGGCCGGGTGTGAATGGCCACGAAGGGGGCGTGATTGGGCTTGAAGGGGGCGTGGCCGGGCACGGTCGCGCAATAGAGGGGAGAGAGATAGAGAGAGATAGATAGCGGGGAGAGATAGAGAGGGGAGAGAGAGGGGAGAGAGAGGGGAGAGAGAGGGGAGAGAGAGAGAGAGAGGAGGGGAGAGGCAGGGGAGAGAGAGGGGGGAAAGAGAGGGGGGGAGAGAGAGAGGGAGAGTAAAAGAGAGGGGGGAGAAAGAGGGCAAAAGAGAGGGGGGAGAGAGTGCAAAAGAGAGGGGGGGGAGAGAGAGCGCAAAAGAGAGGGGGGAAGATAGAGCGCAAAACAGGGGGACGAGAGAGAGAGCGCAAAAGAGAGGGGGGAAGAGCGCAAAAGAGACGGGGGAGAAAGCGCAAAAGAGAGGGGTGGAGAGTGCACAAAAGAGAGGGGGGAGAGAGAGCGCAAAAGAGAGGGGGAGAGAGATCGCAAAAGAGGTGGGGAGAGCGCAAAAGAGAGGGGCGAGAGAGAGCGCAAAAGAGAGGGGAGAAAGTGCAAAAGAGAGGGGGAGAGAGAGAGAGCGCAAAAGAGAGGAGAGAGAGAGGGGGGAGAGAGAGGGGGGAGAGAGCGCAAAAGAGATGGGGATAGAGAGAGCAAGCGCAAAAGAGATGGGGTAGAGAGAGCACAAAAGAGAGGGGGAGAGAGAAGGCGGAAAAGAGAGGGGGGAGAGAGAATGCAAAAGATAGGGGGGGAGAGAGAGCGTAAAAGAGAGGGGGAGAGAGAGAGAGCGCAAAAGAGAGGGGGGAGAGAACTCAAAAGAGAGGGGGAGAGAGAGAGCAAAATAGAGGGGGGAGAGAGAGCACAAAAGAGAGGGGGGGAGAGAGAGCGCAAAAGAGAGTGTGAGAGAGTGCGCAAAAGAGAGGGGGGAGAGAGAAAGCTCAAAAGAGAGGGGGAGAGAAAGAGCAAAATAGAGGGCACGGTCGCGCAATAGAGGGGAGAGAGATAGAGAGAGATAGAGAGTGGAGAGAGAGAGAGGGGGGAGAGAGAGAGGGAGAGTAAAAGAGAGGGGGGGAGAGAGAGGGCAAAAGAGAGGGAGGAGAGAGTGCAAAAGAGAGGGGGGGAGAGAGAGCGCAAAAGAGAGGGGGGAAGAGAGAGCGCAAAACACGGGGACGAGAGAGAGAGGGCAAAAGAGAGGGGGGAGAGAGAGCACAAAAGAGAGGGAGTAGAAAGCGCAAAAGAGAGGGGTGGAGAGAGCACAAAAGAGAGGGGGGAGAGAGAGCGCAAAAGAGAGGGGGGGAGAGAGAGCGCAAAAGAGGGGGAGAGCGCAAAAGAGAGGGGGGAGAGAGAGCGCAAAAGAGAGGGGAGAGAGAGAGAGTACAAAAGAGAGGGAGAGAGAGAGCGCAAAAGAGAGGGGAGAGAGAGGGGGGGAGAGAGCGCAAAAGAGATGGGGAAAGAGAAAGCAAGCGCAAAAGAGAGGGGGAGAGAGCGCAAAAGATGGGGGGAGAGAGAGAGCGCAAAAGAGAGGGGAGAGAGAGAGCGCAAAAGAGAGGGGGAGAGAGAGAGCGCAAAAGAGAGGGGGAGAGAGAGCTCAAAAGAGAGGGGGGGAGAGAGAGAGCTCAAAAGAGAGGGGAAGAGAGAGCAAAAGAGAGGGGGGAGAGAGAGTGCAAAAGAGAGGAGGAGAGAGAGAGAGCGCAAAAGAGAGGGGGGAGAGAGAAAGCTCAAAAGAGAGGGGGAGAGAAAGAGCAAAATAGAGGGGGGAGAGAGCAAAAGAGAGGGGGAGGGAGAGAGCACAAGGGGTGGGACCACTGTACTGCAAAAAATGGCCCATGTGAACGGGCTTTAGGACTAGTTTATCTATAATCATTTTAAATTGAATTCCTCTAACTTAAAGGAGCAATACACTAATAACACAAACCAGTAAAAATGCAGCAGTGTGTTGTTACAGAAATGTTTTAACACCATTTAATATTGTTGTTTTTTAGTACAATTTTTTTGCAAATGAAAAGCAGTTCAGGGGTATACCCTCTGAAAAGCAAGCTTGAATCCATATTCCTGGTCTCCTTTATAACAGACAATTACATGCAGATCGGATGTAAATGACTCTGGGCTAACCAATCACTGTGTACAGTGTTGTAGACTCAGGTAAATATCAGCTTACTTAAAAGAACATGAAAGCCAAACATTTTTCTTTCACAAATTAGATTAAAGAGACAGTCTAGTCCAAATAAAATTTTCATGATTTAGATAGGGCATGCAATTTTAAACAACTTTCCAATTTACTTTTATCATCAAATTTACTTTGTTTTCTTGGTATTCTTAGTTAAAAACTAAACCTAGGTTGGCTCATATGCTAATTTTTAAGCCCTTGAAGGCCTCCTCTTATCTGAATGCATTTGTCAGTTTTTCACAGCCAGAGGGCATTAGTTCATGTGTGCCATATAGATAAAATTGTGCTCACATACGTGGAGTTACCTAGGGGTCAGCACTGATTGGCTAAAATGTAAGTCTGTCAAAAGAACTGAAATAAGGGGGCAGTCTGCAGAGGCTTAGATACAAGGTAATCACAGAGGTAAAAAGTGTATTTCTATAACTGTGTTTGTTGGTTATGCAAAACTGGGGAATGGGTAATAAAGGGATTATCTATCTTTTTAAACAATAACAATTCTGGAGTAGACTGTCCCTTTAAGTACACATTTTTATGCACATTTCCAATTTACTTATTTTTTCTAATTTGCTTAATTTTCTTGATTTCCTTTGTTGAAGATGCAGCAGTGCATTATTGGGAGTGACCACACCAGGTGAGCCAATGACAAGAGACATACTTATGCAGTCACCAGTGAGCAGCTAGCTCCCAGTAATGCATTGCTGCACCTGAGCCTACATAGATATGCTTTTTAACATAGGATACCAAGAGAACAAAGCAAATTAGATAATAGAATTAAATTGGAAAGTTGTTTACAATTGCTGCTCTATCTGAATCATGAAAGAAAAAAGTTCTGTTTCTTGTCCTTTTAAGTGTAATGAAGACAATATATAATGCAAGGGGGATTTATTATTTTCCTTAAATAAACATTTAGGGACAGATTACAAGTGGAGTGCAAATTAACACTTTAGTTTGAGTGTTAATTGTGCTAGAAGTAAGCTTTTTGCGCTTGTCGTGTTACCCTCATATTACGAAAATGAAAGTAAACGTTTTCGCTCTCACGTCAACCTGACAAGCACAAAAAGCCGAATTTAGAATATTGTGCTTGTGTTCTCGTATTCCCCATAGAAGTCAATGGAGACAAAAAACTGGAAAATAAACTAACACCCCACTCTTACACAAACCGATAGCAAATACTAATGTGTGCTAACCCGACATGAAAAAAATGAATATTTCATTTACCAATGTTCTTTAAATTACAGTATATGTTCTATGTTATTTTTATTATTTTATTATACCTTATTTATGAAGCACCAACATATTCTGCAGCGCTGTCCATGGGTACAATTAATTTAAATAAAACAATGATATCAAACTTGTAAGAGACAAGACCCAATTTTGCAAACACATACATAAGGAATTTTAGGGCCCTATTCCCGTGGGAACTTACAATCTAGAAGATTCATAAATACATATTTCTCCATATATCTGACAGTATTTTGGTACAATATATATACATATATATATAGACAAAGGAGTGGACAACAGAAATAAGTACTTTTCAAATTCCAACATTTAAATGCAAACATGCTACACTTTCTAATGTCTGCATTAACCTTTTCCTCCCTTCTACTTAAAGTCACAGCTCTTCCTTACACAAACAGCACTCAGAAAATTCATATTTCTCCTTCCCTTCTACCTTCCCCCCTCTACAACACACATGAACTTTATTCCTATCTCACATCCCTCAGCCAGCCATGCTTTACTAATCAAAAACTTAAACACTCACATAAGACACATTCTCATTTCCTTTCACTCACCATCTTTCTTCTTCTTGCAGCTGAGGATGTCTCGCCTAACCCAGGTCCACCCCAAATGACACCTCATACACCTTGTCCACGTAACCCTCTAAACCTCATTAACTGCACCTCTATTAGTACACCCCAATTCTCGTGTGCCCTTTGGAATGAACGCTCGGTATGCAATAAGTTTACATCTATTCACAACCTATTTATTTCACGTTCACTTAACCTTTTAGCCCTCACTGAAACTTGGCTCTCCTCCTCTAACACAACTGCTGTAGCCTCTCTGTCCTACAGCGGCCTGCATTTCAGTCACATTTCCTGGCCTAGAGACAAACAAGGATTGGGAGTAGGAATTCTCCTGTCTCCACACAGTACCTTTCACTGCATTCCTTCACCCCCCTCTCTTTCCTTCTCATCTTTTGAAGTTCAGGCTATCCGCCTCTTCTCCCCTATAGCTCTTCGTGTTGCAGTTATCTATCGGCCCCCTGGCCCAGCATCACAATTTCTGGACCACTTTGAAGCCTGGCTTCCACATTTTCTCTCTTCTAATGTCCCTTCTCTCATCTTAGGAGACTTCAACATACCCCTTGATAAGCCTAACACGCCTGCTGCCTCTAAACTTCTATCCCTTACCACCTCTTTAGGCCTGTCCCAGTGGACAACATCTCCAACACACTGTGAATGCAACTCCATAGACCTGGTCTTCACAAATCTCTGTGCTGTTTCCAACTCTCTTAACTTCCCCTTTCCTCTCTCTGACCACCATCTATTAACATTCTCTCTCACTCTACCTGCTACATCTTTGCAAGCCCCCAAAAAACTGCTACCTCACAGGAATTTAAATGACTTGGATCTCACAGACTTTTCCACTCAACTGAGTCCTCTGCTCTCTGACATTTCATCCCTCTCTTGCCCAACCCTCGTGAGTCTACAGTATAATTCGGCACTAAAATCAACGCTTGACAAAACTGCACCCTCCACTCTTTGACGTACATCAATCACTCGACGGCAACCGTGGCACACTAAACAGACCAGATATCTTCAGCGATGCTCACGGGCCGCTGAACGGCAGTGGAGGAAATCACGTACCTTTGCTGATTTCCAACATTATAAATTCACCCTTAAGTCCTACAACTCTGCGCTCAGCCTGGCAAAACAAGTCTATTTCTCCTCCCTCGTGTCATCTCACGCATCCAACCCCAGAAAACTGTTCTCAACCTTTAACTCCCTTCTACGTCCGCCTGCCCCCCCGCCCACTACCAACCTCACTGCTCAAATTATTGCTGATCACTTCAAAAATAAAATTGACACCATTAGAAAAGAGATCTGCACCTCGCACCCCGCAAACCCAGCGATCCTACCCACCCCTTCTATTAACAAAAATCTATGCTATTTCCCTCCTGTAACAGAGGAAGAAGTCTCTGCACTCCTATCCTCGGCTCATCTCACAACCTGCCCACTTGACCCTATTCCTTCACGACTTATTCCCCTTCTCTCTGCTTCACTAACCCCTACCCTAACTCATCTCTTTAACCAATCCCTCACTGCTGGCACATTTCCTGACACATTTAAGCATGCGTCAATCATACCAATCCTAAAAAAGCCCTTGCTTGACCCCTCCACGCATTCTAACTATCGACCGGTCTCCCTACTTCCCTTTGCTTCAAAATTATTGGAACGACTAGTCTATAATTGGCTAACTCAATTTCTCACAACTAACTCCTTACTTGATCCACTACAATCTGGTTTCCGCCCTAAACACTCAACAGAAAGCGCTCTTGCTAAAGTAACAAATGACCTGTTATCAGCCAAAGCAAAAGGCCATTACTCATTACTAATTCTTCTTGACCTGTCCGCAGCTTTTGACACAGTTGACCATCCTCTCCTCCTAAAAATACTACATTCATTTGGCATCCGAGACACAGCCCTCTCCTGGTTTGCATCATATCTTTCAAACCGCTTGTTTTCAGTTTCCTTTAACAACATATCTTGTGATCCTATGCCTCTCTCAGTTGGAGTACCGCAAGGTTCTGTCTTGGGTCCCTTGCTTTTCTCTCTTTATACATCCTGCCTTGGAAAACTTATAGCCTCCTTTGGATTCCAGTACCACCTATATGCTGATGATACCCAAATCTATCTTTCCTCTCCTGATATCTCTCCCTCTTTACTCAACCAGATTTCTGACTGCCTCTCTGCAATATTCTCTTGGATGTCTTCACACTACCTCCAACTCAATCTGTCCAAAACTGAGCTGCTTCTTATTCCCCCCTCTTCGAGACATCCGACACCTGACATTTTTCTGATGGTTGGAGACTCTATTCTCAACACCTCACCCCAGGTCCGCTGCCTTGGGGTCACACTAGACTCAGAACTCACATTCAACCCACATATACAAACGCTTACCAAATCCTGCCGGTCACACCTACGCAACATTTCAGGAATTCGTCCCTTCCTTACTCAAAATACTACAAAAATACTTATTCATTCCCTCATCCTGTCTCGTATTGATTATTGCAATCTACTCTTAAATGGCCTTCCAAAACACCGCCTCTCCTCCCTCCAATCTATTATGAATGCTTCTGCTAGACTCATCCACCTAAGTCGACGATCTACATCAGCTGCTCCGCTCTGCCAGTCTCTACACTGGCTCCCCATACACTCCAGAATACAATTTAAAGTATTAGCCCTAACCTACAAAGCACTCAACAGTCTAACTCCCAACTATATCTCCTCTCTCATCGTGAAATACTCCCCATCCCGTCCTCTTCGATCAAACTCTGACCTACGTCTCTACACTCCTGTTATCTCTACATCCCACTCCCGCCTCCAAGACTTCGCACGTGCTGCTCCTGTCCTCTGGAACTCTCTACCCCGCTCCATCAGACTGTCTCCAACCTTGTATAGCTTCAGAAGATCCTTGAAAACCCACCTATTCAGAGAGGCTTACCATCTCTCCTCCATCCCGCATCCAAACCAAGCTAATACATGTACATGAACTGCCTTACTCACTGCTGCAAATACAACCGATGTAACAAGCTACCCCAACCTTATGTCTCTGCACCCTAAACCTATAGACTGTGAGCTCTCCGGAGCAGGGCCCTCTTCATCATGTGATAGATTTGTTTAGCCTTGTTATGTTTTGTATTGTATCACAGATCTTTGTCATTGTATACCCCCATCGTTGTACCCAGCACTACGGAATTTGGCGGCGCTATACAAATAAATGATAATAATAATAATAATAATGAATGTATATAGGTATAGACATATACAGATATATATATATATATATATATATATATATATATATATATATATATATATATATATATACAGTATGTCTATATGTGTGTACATATGAATTTATGTGTTTATATGTCTATAAATACAGATAGTCAAAAAGAGGGAGAGAAAGATGCTGCGATATAGTAAGAACCTACAGTCCCCTGTAGCCTGTGTAGGGCTATCCCTTAAGAAAAAGTGGGAAAACTTGCCAAGGGACTAGGCGTGTAAGTGGTAGTGTGTGTCACATACAGTGCAGTTATAGCAGACATCCACTGTTTACCACAGGACATAGATAAAGTTTTTTCCACGGACAGAACAGTAATGACTTTAAATACTTTATTCATGGAAATGGAAACGATCCTCATTAAAGAACAGAAATTACAGTGGTACTTATGGACTCTTGAGAGGTACTTTTCCCAACAGATGATACCAAGAGGACTGAGAATCCAAAAATTTCCGACTTTTGAAACAAGTGACAAGTCCTTTATAGATGAATGGAATCAAGCATTGACTGAATGTTCTCTTAAGCTAATGATGCTCCTGATAGGCTATAAGGCACACCTATTAAAATTGTTAAGATTAGATATAGTTGAAGTTCAGAATGAGCTTAATAAGAGGTGTCAAGATATTAATTTCTGTGGTTATGACCAGCAATTACAATAAGTAATAGCAGATACTAAAAAACAAGTCATGAAGCACAAACATTCCAAATTTGTCAGAGATAATACTGATTATCAATCCAATACTGTCTATGTTTGGAATAAACAGCAGAGATTTATGGCTCGTAAACAACAGAATAGACAGCGTAATAATAGCCGCAATAGGAGGAATAGGAGGTGCAGGAATAGTGGCAGTAAACAGGTTACTTTCAGTGACAGTGAGGCTGACTCAGGGGAGGATATACAGACTAATGAGGGTGAAACCGTGCAGCATAATTATTCAGCACAGCCTACAGGTATTCTTAAATACTCAACCAATGTCCGCCTAACACAGACTTATAGACACCATGACACAACATATAATAGTCAGTACAATATACCACCTGGTTTACGCTCCACCAGTAGTTAAACCTAAATCTTATCATATAGGCCATGAACACTAATTTCAATTTGTTTAATACCATCACTGATGTTAATAGGTTAATACGGAATCTAACCTTGCGCAAACACTTCCATAGCAAAGAACAAATTGAAGATGCCCTGACAATTCAATACACAACGGTAGTAGAAGTAATGTGTTTTTCTGACCAATGTGCTTTGATCAACTTAAATAGTCTTTTGAGTGAGGGCACACTGTCCCCTACAGTTAGAGAGAATGAATTGATTAAATTAAGGAGACCATCTACTTTTTACCCTATACAGTCTAGGGGCAACATACTGGAAACATTTTGCAATAGGGTGGAACCTGATCTTATTGATCTAAGTAAATCTAATACAAAGAGAGAGTATAATTTTTCAAGAAAGGAAAGGGAGGCCCTCAATAGTCTCAGCAAGAACCAGACTATTGTGATCTAAGCAGCGGACAAGGGTGGATCCGTTGTGGTGCAAAATAAAACTGATTACATTGAGGAGACCCATAGGCAACTTCTTGTTCAGGACAGTTACACCAAACTGAGTCACAACTCAGTATGGTTATTCCAGAAACAACTTAAAAGCCTTCTTGATGAAGGTTTAGAAAATGGTTTTCTGGACAATGAAGCATTTGAATATCTTTTGGTTACACACCCAGTCACCCCCATCTTTCACCATCTTCCGAAGGTCCGCAAATCTTTGGAAGAGGTAAAAGGTCGACTCATAGTGAGCGGTATTGGCTCATTTTCCGAAAATCTGTCCCAGTGGCTCGATGCCTTTCTGCAGCCTCTAGTCCAGAAATTGCCAAGTTATCTTAAGGATACGACCCATGTTTTGAAATTACTTGAGGAAGTAACATGGAGGCCTGAATATATGTTGGCTACAATTGATGTAGTATCTCTATACTCCACGATTCCACACACTGAGGGGATCAAGGCCACCCGTTACTTTCTTAATGAACATACTAACCTCACAGTACCTTTCCAAGACTTTGTGATACAGGTAACAGAGTATCTATTAACTCACAGTTATTTTGAGTTTGAGGGGGACTACTTTTTGCAGAGACGTGGGACAGCCATGGGGGCCAAATTTGCCCCTTCATATGCAAACCTCTACTTAGGTTGGTGGGAGCTGTCCCACGTCTATGCACACTGTAATCCCTTTATTGACAATATCATTATCTATCGGCGCTACATAGATGATTTGCTCTTGGTATGGAAGGGAGGATCAGAGAGGGTCCGCCAATTTGTGGATTGGATTAATTTTAACAATCTCAACTTGGTATTTACCTTTGAGACAGATGCGACTTAAATTAGCTACCTGGACATCACAATAAGGGGTCTGGAGATGGGCAGAGTTGAAACCTTAGGCTACAGTAAGCCAATATCGGGCAACACCTTACTGCATGGTAGGAGTTGCCATCCTCCCCATGTTCTTTATGCGATAGCCAAGGGTCAGCTAATCCGATTAAAGAGAAATTGTTCTAATGAATCATCTTTTAGAGATCAATCTGAGGCACTGGTAGATCGTTTAAGGCAACGAGGCTATAAAAATTCTGACATCAGAAAAGCCCAAATTGAAGTGGACAAGATAGAGAGGAAGTTACTCCTTACTAATAAGATTCATAGTTTGGCCCCTTATACGGGGGCTATGTTTGTGACCAACTGCAGTGCCCAATATAAACAGATCTGTGGCATTGTTCACAAACATTTTGGCCTTCTATGAACAGATGACAAATTGGTCAATACTGTAGAAGGAGGCCTCAGATGCTCCTATAGGAGACCTAGCACTATAGGGAATTTAGTATCTCCATCACAGCTAAGAAACAATTAGGGAGATATGAGCTCATGGCTTGTCCACAGAGGTATGTATAAATGTGGTCATAAGAAATGTAAACCTTGTGACTATGTGGAAATTACCTCTACTTTTTCATCCTTTGTCAACAACAGCACATATGACATCAAACGGTGCTTAAATTGTTCATCTTCAAATGTGATCTATATGATCCAGTGTACCCAGTGCAGGGTTCAGTACATAGGAATCACTACAAGAGATATCAGATCCCATATTCAGGAACACTTCAGTTCTATCACCGTAGCCAAAGCCACCACACCTATAGTGACACATTTCTCATTAATACATCACTTAGATTTGTCCAAATTTAAATGGAAGGCTATAGAACAGGTTCTGACCCCCAAAAGAGGGGGAGACAGAGAGAAACTTCTCTATAAAAGAGAGATGTATTGGATTTTCCATCTGGAAACCAAGTACCCTGGGGTCCTGAACTCCCAATATGATTTAATCAATTATCAGGAGTAAAGACTAGCCTTGCTATGCAGCAGTTAATTTACTGTTTCTTTGGACTTAATAAGTGCGTGTATTTCTTATATATCCCCTTAAGAGTATTGCTAGGTACATCTTAGTACTATGGAATTGGTGTGTGTGCTTTTTAGGTTTTATCCTGTTCAACTTACGCAATCAATACTGTGTTTTAGCTCATGAATATGGGTATGCTCCTTCAGGGAGCTTTATCTATGTGCTTAATGTGACACTTGATTATCTATGTTTGTGTTTTAACTTAGTCTATCTATTGTTATCTACAAAACTACACAGTTACTCTAGGTATCAGGCATTTGGCATCCTGCATTGTGTATTGTATTTATCTTATTATTTATCTCTATCTCCATTGAGTTATGTTTATGGATTGATATCTATATATATATATATATATATAAGACTCGATACATCCAAAGAAGGAAGAAACAGGAACTCCGGACTCATGGAACTGGTGCAAAAAAAAGGTTTTTTTTCAGCAATGTTGCTCATAGTAAGGTGTGTAACCTAGAATACATCTGATGCATTTCGCGCATGCGCGCATGCGCACATGCGCTTCATCAGAGGTATATATATATTATTTTTTCTCTCTGTATAAGATAGAATGTACATTTTCCATGAAAACAGTCCTAGCAGGCTATTTAATTAATATGTAGTCAAGACTTGGTATTAGCACACATGCACACCTTATTGTTGAATTAAGTTTTTCAGCACCACCTTTGTTTTTAAACCAATCACAGCATCATTAATCCTCTATAAATACACAGCTGTGAGTGTATTTTTTAAAGCTAGGAGTAAGGCTACGGCCGAAACGCGTAAGCTAGTTTTCTAGGTGCTCTTTATTCAACTTGACTTCCATGTTGCAGTTCTATTGCTTTTAATTACGGGCAATAAAGAATTGGATTTTATTTACTATTTTTGCTCTTGATTCTTCACTCCCATGATGTATCCATCTTTTTTACATAGTACAGTTACACTCATAATAATAAAAGTAAGTTAAAATAAAAATGATGGCACAGAAAAGATATAAAGGTTTAAAAATATGAGGACTCAGTTAGGCAAAGGGCTTCAATATAGAGATACATACATGTACGTGAATGTATGTATCTCTATATTAAAGACCTTTGCCTAACTTTTTTCTGACAGCTAAGTCCTCATATTTTTGAGCCTTTATATCTTTTCTGTGCCATCATTTTTTTAAAATTACTTTTATTAGATGGAGTTATTATGAGTGTAACTGTACTGCAAATGTTCCTTTAGAAAGGGAGTTACGATGGGCAACCTACTGGCACCTACACAATTAAAAAGTAAACGGAGAGAACAAACGAGCTCTTGGCTTAGATGCAAGGGAGTCTTTAGGTGTCACAATTCTACATGCAAAGCATGTGAACACCTATTGACAGGCAATGGATTCAGATGCAGTGTAACAGACACTGAGTACAAACACAACAAGTGCATGAATTGCCGAAACATTTTTGTAATTTATTTAGCAGGCTGTGTGGCATGCAATTTACAATATGTGGGCATGACCACAAGGGAGGCATCAGGGAGCATCTATTGGATATCAAGGCGGGCCTCCTGACCACCCCCCTCGTCCAACATTTCAAATTGTTCCATAATAAAGATAACACTCATTTTAAATGGACAATAATTGAGACAGTGGATGCGGGGCGAAGAGGGGGTGACAGAGAGTCTGTGCTTGCCAAAAAGGAGATATTTTGGATTTTCAAATTGAAAACAAGGTTTCCAACAGGTCTAAATTCAGCCTATGACCTCATTAATCATTGGATTTAGTATAGTATGTCTTAGTATTTGAGACAATTATTTCAAAAAGTTTCAAATATCATATACAAATAATTGTGACTTTAGTCTGTATTAGTAATTCGCTATATAAGGGTAATTAAGTGCTCTTGGATGAACTGTTACCATAGATATTTAACTTAGTCGGCTTTTGGTATAACTGAATGCAGTTTCTTGAAGAAAAGAGTAATTATTCCTTGTACTACAGCATTTGAGTATCAATATGGATCAGCACCATGGGTTATCCTTAGTGTGAGACAATAATGAGGGATGAAAATGTTAGCCTACAAGTTGAGTGATATTCCTAATCAATGGAAATATTAACAGTATCAAGTAACAAGATAGTATAGAAACTACGAATAGACTATAGTCAAGTTTAGAATTTAGGAATCTGTAATTTTAATATTTAGTGAGTGTGCACAACTTCATCCTCTTAGTTGAAGTCTGATAGTATTATCCACACAATACAACATCACTTAGTTCACTAAATAATTTAGTTTCACAGTTAGTTTAGTCACAGACAGACAAAATAAATAACATTTTACTAGCAAGTTTGATTGTGTGTTAAATGTTCATTCTACCGGGGAGGAAGTAGTTAACCCGGTCACAGCCATTCAGCCAATAGCATGTTTTTACTCCTTTTTTAAAGCCCAGAGTAAGAAGGGAATGTATGAGCTATGATTACGGCATGTAGCCGAAACACGTAAGCTTGTAACACTGGAGGGCTGTTTCTACTTTTCTGTTACCATTTTTTACCTGAATAAATGCAGAAATTGAATTGAACTTACCTGTGACTCCTGACATTCTTTTCTACATTCGCTGTAACTGTACTGTTTAATGTATATTTATTAGACAGTGTTATTATGAGTGTAACTGTACTGTGTAATGTATATTTATTAGACAGTGTTAATATGAGTGTAACTGTACTATGTAATGTATATTTATTAGACAGTGTTATTATGAGTGTAGCTGTACTGTGTAATGTATATTTATTAGACAGTGTTAATATGAGTGTAACTGTACTGTGTAATGTATATTTATTAGACAGTGTTAATATGAGTGTAACTGTACTGTGTAATGTATATTTATTAGACAGTGTTATTATGAGTGTAACTGTACTGTGTAATGTATATTTATTAGACAGTGTTATTATGAGTGTAACTGTACTGTGTAATGTATATTTATTAGACAGTGTTATTATGAGTGTAACTGTACAGTGTAATGTATATTTATTAGACAGTGTTATTATGAGTGTAACTGTACTGTGTAATGTATATTTATTAGACAGTGTTAATATGAGTGTAACTGTACTATGTAATGTATATTTATTAGACAGTGTTAATATGAGTGTAACTGTACTGTGTAATGTATTTCTTTCATGTAATTAACAAGAGTCCATGAGCTAGTGACGTATGGGATATACATTCCTACCAGGAGGGGCAAAGTTTCCCAAACCTTAAAATGCCTATAAATACACCCCTCACCACACCCACAAATCAGTTTTACAAACTTTGCCTCCAAGGGAGGTGGTGAAGTAAGTTTGTGCTAGATTCTACGTTGATATGCGCTCCGCAGCAAGTTGGAGCCCGGTTTTCCTCTCAGCGTGCAGTGAATGTCAGAGGGATGTGAGGAGAGTATTGCCTATTGAATGCAGTGATCTCCTTCTACGGGGTCTATTTCATAAGGTTCTCTGTTATCGGTCGTAGAGATTCATCTCTTACCTCCCTTTTCAGATCGACGATATACTCTTATATTTACCATTTCCTCTACTGATTCTCGTTTCAGTACTGGTTTGGCTTTCTACAAACATGTAGATGAGTGTCCTGGGGTAAGTAAGTCTTATTTTCTGTGACACTCTAAGCTATGGTTGGGCACTTTATTTATAAAGTTCTAAATATATGTATTCAAACATTTATTTGCCTTGACTCAGAATGTTCAACTTTCCTTATTTCCAGACAGTCAGTTTCATATTTGGGATTATGCTTTAAATTATCATATTTTGTCTTACCTCAAAAATTTGACTTTTTTCCCTGTGGGCTGTTAGGCTCGCGGGGGCTGAAAATGCTTCATTTTATTGCGTCATTTTTGGCGCAGATTTTTTTGGCGCAAAAATTCATTTCCGTTTCCGGCGTCATACGTGTCGCCGGAAGTTGCGTCATTTTTTGACGTTATTTTGCGCCAAAAATGTCGGCGTTCCGGATGTGGCGTCATTTTTGGCGCCAAAAGCATTTAGGCGCCAAATAATGTGGGCGTCTTATTTGGCGCCAAAAAATATGGGCGTCGCTTTTGTCTCCACATTATTTCAGTCTCATTTTCATTTGCTTCTGGTTGCTAGAAGCTTGATGTTTGGCATTTTTTTCCCATTCCTGAAACTGTCTTATAAGGAATTTGATTTATTTTGCTTTATATGTTGTTTTTTCTCTTACATATTGCAAGATGTCTCACGTTGCATCTGAGCCAGAAGATACTACAGGAAAACCACTGCCTGCTGGATCTACCAAAGCTAAGTGTATCTGCTGTAAACTTTTGGTAGCTATTTCTCCAGCTGTTGTTTGTATTAATTGTCATGACAAACTTGTTAAAGCAGATAATATTTCCTTTAGTGATGTACCATTGCCTGTTGCAGTTCCCTCAACATCTAAGGTGCAGAATGTTCCTGATAACATAAGAGATTTTGTTTCTGAATCCATAAAGAAGGCTTTGTCTGTTATTTCTCCTTCTAGTAAACGTAAAAAGTCTTTTAAATCTTCTCTCTCTACAGATGAATTTTTAAATGAACACCATCATTCTGATTCTTTGGACTCTTCTAGTTCAGAGGATTCTGTCTCAGAGATTGATGCTGATAAATCTTCATATTTATTTAAGATGGAATTTATTCGCTCTTTACTTAAAGAAGTACTAATTGCTTTAGAAATAGAGGATTCTAGTCCTCTTGATACTAATTCTATACGTTTGGATAAGGTTTTTAAAGCTCCTGCGGTTATTCCAGAAGTCTTTCCTGTTCCTAATGCTATTTCTGCAGTAATTGCTAAGGAATGGGATAAATTGGGTAATTCATTTACTCCTTCTAAACGTTTTAAGCAATTATATCCTGTTCCGCCTGACAGGTTAGAATTTTGGGACAAAATCCCTAAAGTTGATGGGGCTATTTCTACCCTTGCTAAACGTACTACCATTCCTACGTCAGATGGTACCTCGTTTAAGGATCCTTTAGATAGAAAAATTGAATCTTTTCTAAGAAAAGCTTATCTATGTTCAGGTAATCTTCTTAGACCTGCTATATCATTGGCTGATGTTGCTGCAGCTTCAACTTTTTGGTTGGAAACTCTAGCGCAACAAGTAACAAATCGTGATTCTCATGATATTATTATTCTTCTCCAGCATGCTAATAATTTCATCTGTGATGCCATTTTTGATATTATTAGAGTTGATGTTAGATTTATGTCTCTGGCTATCTTAGCCAGAAGAGCTTTATGGCTTAAGACTTGGAATGCTGATATGGCTTCTAAATCAACTCTACTTTCCATTTCTTTCCAGGGAAACAAATTATTTGGTTCTCAGTTGGATTCTATTATTTCAACTGTTACTGGTGGGAAAGGAACTTTTTTACCACAGGATAAAAAATCTAAAGGTAAAAACAGGGCTAACAATCGTTTTCGTTCCTTTCGTTTCAACAAAGAACAAAAGCCTGATCCTTCGTCCTCAGGAGCAGTTTCAGTTTGGAAACCATCTCCAGTCTGGAATAAATCCAAGCCTGCTAGAAAGGCAAAGCCTGCTTCTAAGTTCACATGAAGGTACGGCCCTCATTCCAGTTCAGCTGGTAGGGGGCAGGTTACGTTTTTTCAAAGAAATTTGGATCAAATCTGTTCACAATCTTTGGATTCAGAACATTGTTTCAGAAGGGTACAGAATTGGTTTCAAGATGAGACCTCCTGCAAAGAGATTTTTTCTTTCCCATGTCCCAGTAAATCCAGTGAAAGCTCAAGCATTTCTGAATTGTGTTTCAGATCTAGAGTTGGCTGGAGTAATTATGCCAGTTCCAGTTCCGGAACAGGGGATGGGGTTTTATTCAAATCTCTTCATTGTACCAAAGAAGGAGAATTCCTTCAGACCAGTTCTGGATCTAAAATTATTGAATCGTTATGTAAGGATACCAACGTTCAAGATGGTAACTGTAAGGACTATATTGCCTTTTGTTCAGCAAGGGAATTATATGTCCACAATAGATTTACAGGATGCATATCTGCATATTCCGATTCATCCAGATCATTATCAGTTCCTGAGATTCTCTTTTCTAGACAAGCATTACCAATTTGTGGCTCTACCGTTTGGCCTTGCTACAGCTCCAAGAATTTTCACAAAGATTCTCGGTGCCCTTCTGTCTGTAATCAGAGAACAGGGTATTGTGGTATTTCCTTATTTGGACGATATCTTGGTACTTGCTCCGTCTTTACATTTAGCAGAGTCTCATACGAATCGACTTGTGTTGTTTCTTCAAGATCATGGTTGGAGGATCAATTTACCAAAAAGTTCTTTGATTCCTCAAACAAGGGTAACCTTTCTGGGTTTCCAGATAGATTCAGTGTCCATGACTCTGTCTTTAACAGACAAGAGACGTCTAAAATTGATTACAGCTTGTCGAAACCTTCAGTCACAATCATTCCCTTCGGTAGCCTTATGCATGGAAATTCTAGGTCTTATGACTGCTGCATCGGACGCGATCCCCTTTGCTCGTTTTCACATGCGACCTCTTCAGCTCTGTATGCTGAACCAATGGTGCAGGGATTACACGAAGATATCTCAATTAATATCTTTAAAACCGATTGTTCGACACTCTCTAACGTGGTGGACAAATCACCATCGTTTAATTCAGGGGGCTTCTTTTGTTCTTCCGACCTGGACTGTAATTTCAACAGATGCAAGTCTCACAGGTTGGGGAGCTGTGTGGGGATCTCTGACGGCACAAGGAGTTTGGGAATCTCAGGAGGTGAGATTACCGATCAATATTTTGGAACTCCGTGCAATTTTCAGAGCTCTTCAGTTTTGGCCTCTTCTGAAGAGAGAATCGTTCATTTGTTTTCAGACAGACAATGTCACAACTGTGGCATACATCAATCATCAAGGAGGGACTCACAGTCCTCTGGCTATGAAAGAAGTATCTCGAATTTTGGTTTGGGCGGAATCCAGCTCCTGTCTAATCTCTGCGGTTCATATCCCAGGTGTAGACAATTGGGAAGCGGATTATCTCAGTCGCCAAACGTTGCATCCGGGCGAATGGTCTCTTCACCCAGAGGTATTTCTTCAGATTGTTCAATTGTGGGGGCTCCCAGAGATAGATCTGATGGCCTCTCATCTAAACAAGAAACTTCCCAGGTATCTGTCCAGATCCCGGGATCCTCAGGCGGAGGCAGTGGATGCATTATCACTTCCTTGGAAGTATCATCCTGCCTATATCTTTCCGCCTCTAGTTCTTCTTCCAAGAGTAATCTCCAAGATTCTGAGGGAATGCTCGTTTGTTCTGCTAATAGCTCCGGCATGGCCTCACAGGTTTTGGTATGCGGATCTTGTCCGGATGGCATCTTGCCAGCCATGGACTCTTCCGTTAAGACCAGACCTTCTGTCACAAGGTCCTTTTTTCCATCCGGATCTGAAATCCTTAAATTTAAAGGTATGGAGATTGAACGCTTGATTCTTGGTCATAGAGGTTTCTCTGACTCCGTGATTAATACTATGTTACAGGCTCGTAAATCTGTATCTCGAGAGATATATTATAGAGTCTGGAAGACTTATATTTCATGGTGTCTTTCTCATCATTTTTCTTGGCATTCTTTTAGAATACCGAGAATTTTACAATTTCTTCAGGATGGTTTGGATAAGGGTTTGTCCGCAAGTTCTTTGAAAGGACAAATCTCTGCTCTTTCTGTTCTTTTTCACAGAAAGATTGCTATTCTTCCTGATATTCATTGTTTTGTACAAGCTTTGGTACGTATAAAACCTGTCATTAAGTCAATTTCTCCTCCTTGGAGTTTGAATTTGGTTCTGGGAGCTCTTCAAGCTCCTCCGTTTGAACCTATGCATTCATTGGACATTAAATTACTTTCTTGGAAAGTTTTGTTCCTTTTGGCCATCTCTTCTGCTAGAAGAGTTTCTGAATTATCTGCTCTTTCGTGTGAGTCTCCTTTTCTGATTTTTCATCAGGATAAGGCGGTGTTGCGAACTTCTTTTGAATTTTTACCTAAAGTTGTGAATTCCAACAACATTAGTAGAGAAATTGTGGTTCCTTCATTATGTCCTAATCCTAAGAATTCTAAGGAGAAATCATTGCATTCTTTGGATGTTGTTAGAGCTTTGAAATATTATGTTGAAGCTACGAAATCTTTCCGTAAGACTTCTAGTCTATTTGTTATCTTTTCCGGTTCTAGAAAAGGCCAGAAAGCTTCTGCCATTTCTTTGGCATCTTGGTTGAAATCTTTAATTCATCTTGCCTATGTTGAGTCGGGTAAAACTCCGCCTCAAAGAATTACAGCTCATTCTACTAGGTCAGTATCTACTTCCTGGGCGTTTAGGAATGAAGCTTCGGTTGACCAGATCTGCAAAGCAGCAACTTGGTCTTCTTTGCATACTTTTACTAAATTCTACCATTTTGATGTATTTTCTTCTTCTGAAGCAGTTTTTGGTAGAAAAGTTCTTCAGGCAGCGGTTTCAGTTTGAATCTTCTGCTTATGTTTTTTGTTAAACTTTATTTTGGGTGTGGATTATTTTCAGCAGGAATTGGCTGTCTTTATTTTATCCCTCCCTCTCTAGTGACTCTTGTGTGGAAAGATCCACATCTTGGGTAGTCATTATCCCATACGTCACTAGCTCATGGACTCTTGTTAATTACATGAAAGAAAACATAATTTATGTAAGAACTTACCTGATAAATTCATTTCTTTCATATTAACAAGAGTCCATGAGGCCCACCCTTTTTTGTGGTGGTTATGATTTTTTTGTATAAAGCACAATTATTCCAATTCCTTATTTTATATGCTTCGCACTTTTTCTTATCACCCCACTTCTTGGCTATTCGTTAAACTGATTTGTGGGTGTGGTGAGGGGTGTATTTATAGGCATTTTAAGGTTTGGGAAACTTTGCCCCTCCTGGTAGGAATGTATATCCCATACGTCACTAGCTCATGGACTCTTGTTAATATGAAAGAAATGAATTTATCAGGTAAGTTCTTACATAAATTATGTTATTTATTAGACAGTGTTAATATGAGTGTAACTGTACTGTGTAATGTATATTTATTAGACAGTGTTAATATGAGCGTAACTGTACTGTGTAATGTATATTTATTAGATAGTGTTAATATGAGCGTAACTGTACTGTGTAATGTATATTTATTAGACAGTGTTAATATGATTGTAACTGTACTGTGTAATGTATATTTATTAGACAGTGTTAATATGAGTGTAACTGTACTGTGTAATGTATATTTATTAGACAGTGTTAATATGATTGTAACTGTACTGTGTAATGTATATTTATTAGACAGTGTTATTATGAGTGTAACTGTACTTTGTAATGTATTTTTATTAGACAGTGTTAATATGAGTGTAACTGTACTGTGTAATGTATTTTTATTAGACAGTGTTAATATGAGTGTAACTGTACTGTGTAATGTATATTTATTAGACAGTGTTAATATGAGTGTAACTGTACTGTGTAATGTATATTTATTAGACAGTGTTAATATGAGTGTAACTGTACTATGTAATGTATTTTTATTAGACAGTGTTAATATGAGTGTAACTGTACTATGTAATGTATATTTATTAGACAGTGTTAATATGAGTGTAACTTTACTGTGTAATGTATATTTATTAGACAGTGTTATTATGAGTGTAACTGTACTTTGTAATGTATTTTTATTAGACAGTGTTAATATGAGTGTAACTGTACTGTGTAATGTATTTTTATTAGACAGTGTTAATATGAGTGTAACTGTACTATGTAATGTATATTTATTAGACAGTGTTAATATGAGTGTAACTGTACTATGTAATGTATATTTATTAGACAGTGTTAATATGAGTGTAACTGTACTGTGTAATGTATATTTATTAGACAGGGTTAATTTTAGTGTAACTGTACTGTGTAATGTATATTTATTAGACAGTGTTAATATGTGTGTAACTGTACTGTGTAATGTATATTTATTAGACAGTGTTATTATGAGTGTAACTGTACTATGTAATGTATATTTATTAGATAGTGTTAATATGAGTGTAACTGTACTATGTAATGTATATTTATTAGACAGTGTTATTATGAGTGTAACTGTACTGTGTAATGTATATTTATTAGACAGAGTTAATATGAGTGTAACTGTACTGTGTAATGTATATTTATTAGACAGTGTTAATATGAGTGTAACTGTACAGTGTAATGTATGTTTATTAGACAGTGTTACTATGAGTGTAACTGTACTGTGTAATGTACATTTATTAGACAGTGTTATTATGAGTGTAACTGTACTGTGTAATGTATATTTATTAGACAGTGTTACTATGAGTGTAACTGTACTGTGTAATGTATTTTTATTAGACAGTTAATATGAGTTTAACTAAACTGTATAATGTATATTTATTAGAGAGTGTTATTATGAGTGTAACTGTACTGTGTAATGTATATTTATTAGACATTTAATACGAGTGTAACTGAACTGTATAATGTATATTTATTAGAGAGTGTTATTATGAGTGTAACTGAGCATTGAGCAAAATTGTGCTCCTTACCGCACTCCAATACCAGCGCTGCTTAAGTCAGCGGTGAGCTGGTTATACATGCTCGTGCATGATTTCCCCATAGACATCAATGGGGAGAGCCAACTGAGAAAAAGTCTAACACCTGCCAAAAAGCAGCGCAAAACTCAGTAACGCAGCCCTATTGATTCCTATGGGGAAACACATTTTATGTTTACACCTAACACCCCAACATGAACCCCGAGTCTAAACACCCCTAATCTTACACTTATTAACCCCTAATCTGCTGCCCCCAACACCGCCGACACCTGCATTATATTTATTAACCCCTAATCTCCCTTCCCCAATGTCGGCGCAACCTAACTACACTTATTAACCCCTAATCTGCAGCCCCCAACGTCACCGCCACTATAATAAACATTTTGACCCCTAAACTGCCACACTCCCACCTTGCAAACATTAGTTAAATATTATTAACCCCTAATCAGCCGTCCCTAACATCTCCGCCACCTACCTACATTTATTAACTCCTAATCTACCGCCCTCAACGTCGCCGCCACTATACTAAATGTATTAACCCCTAAACCTAAGTATAATCCTAAACCTAACACCCCCCTAACATAAATATAATTACAATAAATCTTAATAAAAATTAATATTATTACCTAAATAATTCCTATTTAAAACTAAATACCTATAAAATAAACCCTAAGCTAGCTACAATATAACTAATAGTTACATTGTAGCTAGCTTAGGGTTTATTTTTATTTTACAGGCAAGTTTGTATTTATTTTAACTAGGTACTATAGTTATTAAATAGTTATTAACTATTTAATAACTACCTAGCTAAAATAAATACAAAAATACCTGTAACATAAAACCTAACCTAAGTTACAATAACACCTAACCTAACCCTACAATTAAATAAATTAACTAGATTAAAAACAATTAAATAAATTAAATTAAATTAGCTAACGTACAAAAAACAAATACTAAATTACAGAAAATAATAAACAAATTAGAAGATATTTAAACTAATTACACCTAATCTAATAGCCCTATCAAAATAAAAAAGCCCCCCATAAATAAAAAAAAACCCTAGCCTAAACTAAACTATCAATAGCCCTTAAAAGGGCCTTTTGCAGGGCATTGCCCCAAAGAAATCAGCTCCCCCAACAGTAAAACCCACCACCCACACAACCAACCCCCCAAATAAAATACTTTCTAAAAAAAAACTAAGCTCCCCATTGCCCTGAAAAGGGCATTTGGATGGGCATTGCCCTTAAAAGGGCAGTTAGCTCTATTGCAGGCCCAAACCCTAACCTAAAAATAAAACTCACCCAATACACCCTTAAAAAAACCTAACACTAACCCCCTGAATATCGACTTACAGTTCTGAAGACCGGACATCCATCCTCAAGGAAGCGGCAGAAGTCTTCATCCAAGCCGGGCCGAAGTCCTCAACGAAGCCGGGAGAAGTCTTCATCCAAGCCAGGCGAAGTGGTCCTCCAGACAGGCAGAAGTCTTCATCCAGACGGCATCTTATGGCATCAGACAGAATTAAGGTAGAAAAAAACAACCAATAGAATGTGAGGATTTTTTCTACCTTAATTCTATCAGCCAATCGGAATCTAAGGGACGCCATCTTGGATGACGTCACTTAAAGGAACGGTCATTCAGTAAGAAGCCATCGTTTGAAGAGGTTGCTCTGTGCTAGATCTGCATTGGATGGATGAAGATAGAAGATGCCGTCTGGATGAAGACTTCTGCCCGTCTGGAGGACCACTTCGCCCGGTTGGATGAAGACATCTGCCGCTTCCTTGAGGATGGATGTCCGGTCTTCAGAACAGTAAGTCGATCTTCAGGGGGTTAGTGTTAGGTTTTTTTAAGGGTGTATTGGGTGGGTTTTATTTTTTAGATTAGGGTTTGGGCCGCAAAAGAGCTAACTGCCCTTTTAAGGGCAATGCCCATCCAAATGCCCTTTTCAGGGAAACTTCTACCTAGTTAAAATAAATACAAACCCACCTGTGAAATAAAAATAAACCCTAAGATAGCTATAATGTAACTTTTAGTCATATTGTAGCTAGCTTAGGGTTTATTTTATAGGTAAGTATTTAGTTTTAAATAGGAATTATTTAGGTAATAATGTTAATTTTCATTTAGATTTATTTAAATTATATTTAAGTTAGGGGGTGTTAGGGTTAGACTTAGGTTTAGGAGTTAATACATTTAGTATAGTGGCGGCGACGTTGGGGGCGGCAGATTAGGGGTTAAAAAATGTAGATAGGTGGCGGCGATGTTAGGGACGGCAGATTAGGGGTTAATAATGTTTAACTAATGTTTGCGAGGAGGGAGTGCGGCAGTTTAGGTGTCAATATGTTTATTATAGTTGCGCTGATGTATGGAGCGGCAGATTAGGGGTTAATAATTTTACTATAGTGTTTGCTATGCGGGAGGGCCTCGGTTTAGGGGTTAATAGGTAGTTTATGGGTATTAGTGTACTTTTTAGCACTTTAGTTATGAGTTTTATGTTACAGCTTTGTACCATAAAACTCTTAACTACTGACTTTTAAATGCGTTAGGACTCTTGACGGGGTAGGGTGTACCGTTCACTTTTTGGCCTCGCAGGACAGACTCGTAATACCGGTGCTATGGAAGTCAGATAGAAAAAAGACTTTACGAAGTTTATGTAAGTCGTTTTACGGTAAGGCTAAAAAAGTGTGCAGTGACCCTAAACCTTCAAGACTCGTAATACCAGCGGGCGTAAAAAAGCAGCGTTAGGACCTCTTAACGCTGCTTTTTAACCCTAATGCACAACTCGTAATCTAGACGAAAGTTGCTTAAAATTGCATGCTGTATTCGAATCATGAAAGAAAAAAATCTGGGTTTCATATACCTTTAAACACACGTAATTGTGGAAATTCTGTTCAGCTATCAATATTAAAGAGACATGTACTGCAATATTTTCTCTCCTTACATTTGTTCCTAATTAACTATTTTACCTTCTGGATTGTATTGAATTGTTTATAAATTACTGATTTACCTTAATATTAGCATGTGAAATATACTATAAATTTCAATACTTATGTATTAGCTATAA